>NW_020956316.1:0-2212 GCF_003031625.1 Empidonax traillii | reverse complement strand
CAGGCTCAGGGTGGATCTCAGGGAAAGGTTCTTCCCCCAGAGGGTGGTTGGCACTGAACAGGCTCCCCAGGGCAGTGGGCACAGCCCCAAGGCTGCCAGAGCTCCAGGAGGGTTTGGACAACGCTCTGAGGGACAGGGTGGGATTGTTGGGGTGTCTGTGCAGGGCCAGGGGTTGGACTGGATGGTCCTGGTGGGTCCCTCCAGCTCAGGTTATTCTGTGATTCTGTGAAAACCTTCAAGAGAAAAGAGATGATTCCTCTCCCTGTTTTCAGTTGGAGAGCTGTCCATGTTCCCTAGAAAGGTGAGCACACCCGACACTCTCAGTGCAGTTGAAGATTGGTGTGTTAAGAGAAAAACCAAACCCCAACCCCCCTCCTAAGTTACTTTCCTTCAAGCAGAGTGTTGAGGGTGTTGAGAGGGCTTTCTCCTCCCTTCAAGCACCACAGGGCCAGCTCTTGGTGCCTCCCTGGGAAAATACCACGGGACGAGAGGCCAGCAAGTAACACAGAAGAATATTTAATCACAGGCTCCTCTGGTCCAAGCCTGGACACCAGCTAAAGTGCTCCATTGTGGCTCCTCACAGCTTGTCTGCTCCCTCTGCCCCATCCCGCGGCAGGGAGGGTTTGTAAGGAAAACGCCTGGGGGCATCCCGGGTTTGGCTTTTCCCCTGGACAGCTCCCCACAAAGCCTCGCTGCTCAGGCACAGGGTCCTGGTGCCCGCGGCCGGGGGGCTCTGGGGGGGTCCCATCCCCTCTGGTACAGCGAGTGGCAGGGGTGGTGGCTCAGAACGCCGCCAGCTCCCGCAGGGCCGGCTCGGCGCCGCTGCCCACCCGCAGCACGTGGATGCCGGAGTTGGCGCTGGCACAGAGCAGCGTGGAGCTGTCACAGGCGGCCAGCGAGGCCAGCGGGCCGGAGCCCTCCAGGGACAGCGTGGCCAGGCAGGCTGGGGACGGAACGGAGGGGACACGGAGATGGGGCAGCGCCACACCGACCTCCCGGCTCTGCCCTCCTGAGCTGCTCCCCGCGCTCTCCCGCATCCTCACATCCCAAGGGATGTGCCCTCTGGAAGACAGAGCCGCCCCCCTGTCCAGCCCGCGGGGGATCTGGGCACTGATCTGGGCACCGATTTGGGCACTGGACGGGGACCCAGCCTGGGGTCAGGCTCTGCGCCTTCCCCGGGGAGGAAGCAGGGCTGGATGGACAGACAGACCCGCCCTGGGCAGAGCTGAGGGCTTGCCTGCAGCCATTCCCAACACGCCTTTTCCTCCCAAATTTTGTCCAGTCCAGAATATGTTTTCCTAAAGGCTGTGTTGCACTCATACAGTTTGGATGAGCAGCCAAAAAGGGAAGAGAAATCAGATCGACAATATCCAGCACCACACCAGCCCTCCTGTGTGTTATTAAACCCCCCTGAGGCAGAGTCTGTGCAGACACAGCCCCATGCTGAGCTGTCAACAGAGCTGCCCTTGGCACAGACCTGCAGAGAGCTGCCTCGTGGTGACCTGCACCCTTCCAAGAGCAGCTGGATCCCAGCTGCCCACTGTGGAGTCACCCAGCTGGGAAGGCAAGAGGATCAAACTGCACCTTGGCGTGCTCAGGCACAACGGCAAATGAACAGGGACATGAAACAGCAGGTTTCTCTGTGGGAGATCCTCAGGTTTCTATTTTCAACCCATCTTAAATAAGTGCACTTGGAGAGGGGCTTAACCCTGGGGAGTGTCTGATGCTGGTGCCTTGGACTGCATTCCACGCAGGGCTCTGAACCTGAGCAGCTTCCCAAGAGGTCTCTGCTGCTGCACAAGGGTTACCAAGAGCCTGCTGCTATGGCAGGGCTGGCAGGTAAACAGCCTTTGTGCAGCTCAGGGGAGGGCTCAGCCCTCAGCACCAGCTTTAAACCTACCACTCCCCTTCACCAGGGCAGCCAGAGTGAGGGCAGTGGCTGAGCAGCCCTCTGTCCTCCAGCACAACCATTCCTTCACTTGGATCTCTGAAATGCTCTGGGTTTTTTTTTTTTTTTTAATCATTTGTTCACTGCTGAGCTTGGATGTATCTTTAAAAGCCATCTCAATAATTCTTGCTCTTCGTTTAGGAAGGACACCTGTCACCTCTGACATGCACCCAACCCACCTCCTCCTCTGCAGGGCAAGCAGAAGCCCCTGGGTTTGCTCTGGGGGATGTCTCCACCCTGCCCTGCAGCTGGAACGGAGTAAAT
>NW_020956315.1:432677-435736 GCF_003031625.1 Empidonax traillii | reverse complement strand
AAAAAAAAAAAAAAAAAAAAAAAAAAAAAAAAAAAAAAAAAAAAAAAAAAAAAAAAAAAAAAAAAAAAAAAAAAAAAAAAAAAGAAAGAAAGAAAGAAAAAAAAAAAAAAAAAGAAATAAGAGAGAAACACATTGGGTGAGGTGCTTATCTTGTTTCCAGACATTTTTGCTTCTAAACTGCTGCACTAGTTTAGAAGCAACATTATTACTAATAAGTCTGCTCCCAATAATTATAGAAGAATATGGTTCTTTTTTAGCAACAACAAAGTAGATCACATTTTTTCCTCATAAAGGTGACGTTCAAAATGTTTTGATAGACAGTAAAGGATTTCGATGTACCGTGTTGGAGCTTTACTCACACATGCAAGGAAAAATTAACACTGCTGGCTATTATAGGAGAAAGAGAACTTGATATTTACTACACCTGGCAGTTTTACGTGTTTGATGTCTCACAGAAATTTACTAAAACTGGCAGTTTTCTTCTGGTAACTGCCAGAAACGCTGAAAGCCACACTGGCCCCTGTACCCTCACAGCTGACTGCTCTTCTCCCAGGGAGTACAACCCAAATCTCACAACCAGCCACAGGAGAAAGGAACAGCAAAGACTACAGCACTATCTAGGAGAATTTATTGACCGAAGGGGTGATGCACCACTCATCATTAAACCTGAAAGACAATCCTTAAAATGAGTTTATCATGCGGGTGGCACAGGTGGTCCAGACCGCCGGTGCTGCTCCGGGAGCGTTTACCTTGGAGAGCCTCCACAGCCAACACTTCTCCGCATCCCCCGCAGGACCGGGGTCCGGGCTGTGACCCCCATCTCCCCAGAGGGAAGGGTGGGGAGGTTCCCGCGCACCTGAGAGCAGCGGGGACGGGACACCCTGTGCGGGGCCTGCCCGCCCTTCCCCATCCCCGCCCGGCAGCGGAGCGCAGGTAGCGGAGCCCCCGCGGCCGGGCGAGATGCACCAGCCCTCCCCTCGAACCTCGCCTCGCCCTGCGCATCACTTTAAACGGGCACATTCCCCTTTCCTTTCGCGGTCGGGCCATCTCTGCCCCGGGTGACTCCGCTCCGCCGCCCCGTCCCGTCCCATCCCATCCCGGCCCTCACTCACCTCCGCCGCGGCGCGGCCCGGCCAGAGAAGGGCGAGCAGCAGCACCGGCGCCAGGCGGCCTGGGCAGCCCCCGCCGGCCATCCCCGCCTCGGCGCAGCCTGCGCGGCGTCCCGGGGCGCTCCGACTCTGCCCCCCGTCCGCCCTCCCGCGGGTTTTGGCCTGGGGGGCTCCTGCTCCGCACCCGCCTCGGCGCTCGCAGCGCCCCGGGGTGGGGTGGGGTGGGGTGGGGACAGGGGCCGGGGCCGGTCAGGGCGGGGCCACCCCCTCCTCCCCTCCGCTCTTCCCCCCCGCGCCTCCTGCCTCGGGCACCGCTGTCAGCCGCCGTCTGTCTGTCCGTCCGTCCGTCCTCAGCGGGCACGCGGTGAGCGAGGTGTCGGGGGCTTTCCCGCCTGGGAGCTGAGCTGAGCTGAGCTGAGGTGAGCGCGGCGGGCGGGCAGCGGCACCTGGGGCTCCCGGGGACGGGGCTGGGCAGCGGCTGAGGGGCAGCTCCGGCCCGGGACAGCAGGAGTTGTCCCGGGGTACCTGGCTGGCTCCGTCCTCCGCCCTGAGGGCGCAGGTGGCGGCGATGGGGATGGGGCCGGGGACCCTCCAGAGCCATCCCGGCTCGCCCGGAGCGGGGCCGGCTGTGGTGCCCCGGAGGGGAGAAGGGCTCCGTGAAAGCCGGAGGAGCAAGGCAGTGCCGGGACAGGCAGTGGTAGCCCGGCCCGCAGCGCCATCCCGCTGCCGGGGCGCTCCGGGACAGGACGGGAGTGTTTTCCTTTCGCTACGCTTTCCTCTCCCTCAGGCGTTTCCTTAATGAGGCAGCGGAGATCAAGAAGTCCCAGAAGGGGGCAAAATGCTGTCCCGCTGCATAAATAGAGATCAGCGAGAAGTATTTCTCTCTAGGCTTGCCGTGCAGTTTAGCAGTGATATAAAACTTTTGCGACCGGAATTGTGATTCATGACGTGTCGGCGATGTGCGAAGTTTATCACATTTATGCTGTTGACGTGAGGGAACATCTCGGCAATTAAAGTGCTGTTCTAACGTGGTGAAAACTTATGCTGGCAGTTCTACAGCAGCCTTACCTTGTCTGTAGCGATCATGGATGCTGCACGGGAAATCCCACCTTCCAGGTTTCACTGAGCACTAGAAGTGATATAGAAAAAGCAACACTATAGTATGTGTATAGAAATATAGGACTGCTCATGAAATACAAACCTAAGGGCTTTCATAAAAGCTAAAAGAGCATTCAGGGCTTTGTAAAACAGCTTCTTTTACAGGTACTAGTGTAGAGCTGAAATTCTTTTCCGTAGACAGTATTGTCAGGCCCCTATGAAATCTGCTGTGAAAGATAGTTAGCAGAGGTTGTTTTTCCCCCAAAATTTGGTACTACCAGTGAGAACACATCCCTGGAAGGTGTTCAGTATCAAAGATCTTGTACATAGAACCGTGTTAACAACTCGGCTCTGAAATATCCAGCATCTGTGAGAGCAAGCTGGTACAGGGAGCAAGTTATAGAGAGAAAGGAGGGAAAAAAATCCTCTGTTTTCAAGCCAGATTGATGGTGACCACTTGGAAGAAATAGTATCTTAGGGATAAAAGCCCGAAATGACACATCTTACTTGTCAGATTTCTAAACCTGTTGACCTGTGCTACATTTTTTACACAGCAATACTGTATTAAAGTAAAAAGTGGCGTCTACGGTTTTTTACAAGCCACAAGCACTTATAAATCACAAGCACCCAAATCTACCTCTGGAATTTAACATTGGAAAAACAGGTGTTACAGTGTAGCTGACAGTCATTTATACAAAAGTAAACCCAAAAGGTGCAAGGTTCTGTTAGACAACGAGGTCAGAGATTGCAGTGGAAGAGAGTGGTCAGTGCTCAGAAATTATGCCAGTTTGGATGTAGAACAAACAGGATGACTGTCACTGAGTAAAGAAGGTAGCACTCAAAAGGAGAGCT
>NW_020956315.1:430638-432419 GCF_003031625.1 Empidonax traillii | reverse complement strand
TGTAGCTGACAGTCATTTATACAAAAGTAAACCCAAAAGGTGCAAGGTTCTGTTAGACAACGAGGTCAGAGATTGCAGTGGAAGAGAGTGGTCAGTGCTCAGAAATTATGCCAGTTTGGATGTAGAACAAACAGGATGACTGTCACTGAGTAAAGAAGGTAGCACTCAAAAGGAGAGCTCCTGAATACCAGGCCAAACAATTATTGGGAAAAAAAAAAACAAAAACCAAAAAACAAAAAACAGAAGAAAGCAGGCAGACCCCTGTTGGGGCAATAAATGAACTCAGACAGAATACTGAGGAAATGAAATACTGCTCTAACAGATGCAGGGCTAATTTTCTAATGATGAAAATTCTGGGAAAAAAAAAAAAAGGCAAGCTCAAAGCAAATATGGGAGAGTGCTAACAAGGAAAGACATTTAAAAAAGAATGCTCTTTTCTAGGACAGATACATGCCTTCAGAGTAACACTGAGCTGTAAAAGAGGTAAGATCAGCCACTGATGTTCCCTCTCCTTCTCATTGTTGCCATAACTGACAGCATCCATCCAAACAAAGTCTATGAAACCTTGATGCACACTGTGTTGCTGATGCTGTGGTAGTCTGTGATATCTTCAGGGAGCTACAAATTCAGACAGACAGTCAAAACAGCTGTCCAGGCAGGCTTGATATCAGCTGGGTCAAAATGTCCCCCCGCACGTGCCTGTAGAGGTGCTTTACCATAAAAAAAGCAACAAAACCACCAGCATATGAATAGCAGAGGTCAACATTAGTACTAAAAAGCAACTGAAAGCTGCAGATTGTTAAAGTTTGGCTTCTTCCACAGTAATTGATATTTAATTATTTTAGCTTTGCTTTTGTTTTGTCAGTTCTCTGTGATAAAGTATAAGCAATATTTTTGTGGAAAACTTTACATACAGTTCTATTACTTCAGTACGAAATGAAAATATTTACAGGGCACTATAAATGAAAAAAAAAAAAGGGAGGGCTTAATGAAAAGGATGTAAAGAGTATGGAATATATCCATCATGAATGAGGCAGAAGTCCTATGGAAAATAGCATATCTGTTCCTGTGCTTAAAATTACTGCCCTAATCACATGCCCCAAGGAACCACATTAAAACTGAGCACACAACCCCAATTTTTGTTTCCTAACTTCTGAATCTTCTGAGTCTTTGACTGTGCAACTTCAGGGGTCTTGTTACATGCGATGTTGGTTTCTTTGGATGCCATGAGAATACAGTTAGGACTACTCTCATTTTTTTTAATATCTTAATAACTGCAGCTGTCTGTCTGCCTCAAACCACGCCTCATGTCCCAAAGTCTTATTTTATGAGAGTCCCTAAGAATAAAATTGTCTTGCTTCTTGATTCTCATCTAGGAAGTAACATCTAGGTTATGTCATAGTGCCAGTTTTCCCCTCCTCTATCTTTTGAGAATTTTAGGCTACCCAGGGGTATTTTATCTTCTTTTGAATTAGGTAACTGAACTGAGGTAACTGTTGTGATTGCTCTAATATATAAAACACGGGTCCATTTGGCACAGCAATCTAAATAACACTTTGCAGTCCTTATATTATTGCATTAGTCACTGAACACTTCAACTTGCTTGGAAAGCGATGGGGTTTAGATGGCCATGACAAAACAGCAAGCAGAGGGGTGCAAGTCTCCCACTCATGCATTAAATAATATATTGAGGTAGGAATGCTATTGGATTATTATTTTACTATTAGGGATGTTGTTATTTTTTTCCCCTTTTTTACAGATGGGGAACTGGGGCCCAGAAG
>NW_020956315.1:358817-430466 GCF_003031625.1 Empidonax traillii | reverse complement strand
CTTGGAAAGCGATGGGGTTTAGATGGCCATGACAAAACAGCAAGCAGAGGGGTGCAAGTCTCCCACTCATGCATTAAATAATATATTGAGGTAGGAATGCTATTGGATTATTATTTTACTATTAGGGATGTTGTTATTTTTTTCCCCTTTTTTACAGATGGGGAACTGGGGCCCAGAAGGAGACTGAGAATTTGGCAGATGAATGGGGCACTGTACAGTGCATGTGGGGTGTGATCTTGCAGCATGGGTTGGCTGCCTTTAGGCTATTTATTCATCAGTCAGGGCACAGTGGATTGCAAAGTCTCTTCTTGCTACTGTGGGATTTGGATGTACTGTCCACACACATGGGAGTCAATGTTATTTAGAGATTAGTTCTGGTTAGAAAGATGCCACACTATCCAAGCAGCAGAAAGCAAAACAGCGATGTTTCAGGAACTGTACACTCATTTGTTTAACAAAGCAAACACAGCTCCTGGTTGAACAGCTCTCAGAGAGCAGCCAGTTTGCTGCAGCACACATCCTTGCTCCTGTCCCAGAAACTTTGCTCCCTCAGGAGGCTTCTCCAAAGGCACTGAACCCTTGTCCACTCACTCCAGTCGCTGTTCAACCTCCTCAAAATTACCTCACTAATCTGGAAGTCTAGAGCACTTTTTCTAGAGAAAAACAGAAGCCTGTGATAATCTGTGCTAACACAGGAGAAGCCCAGCTCCTCAAACCCTCAGTTTGGACTGACCAGTGTGAATCATTGCCAGATGTGCCTTTATTACAAAGGATTGCAGCTTTTGGCTTATTTGGGGGATAGAAAGATTTGCACGAGCTGGCCATTTCCCTGGGTGTGTGCAGCCTGAGCTTACAAAAAGCTTGGAGCGGCATGTTTGCACATAAAACAGCATCTGTGCTGTTGGACAGGTCACAGGTGCACTGCCGAGTTAATTTATGCAAAATTTGACTGTGTGGGACTGTAGGGGCCACTGGTCAGTCCTGCACAGAGGGGCTTCCACCTTCCTGGCAAAAGCTGTGGGAAAAAAATGTTCTAAAAATAAAGCTGAAAACCTCTAGGTAATGTTTCCAATGACTGTCATCTATCCATGCATATGGGAAGAACTCTTAGAGCTGAAAATGCACGTAGATTATTTTGCATTTAGAGTAGTCCTCCCTTGCTCAGATGCTCACACAGACTGGTCCAGTCCAGCTTGCAAATGATTCTGCTGCAAAGTCTGGCCTCGAAACTACAGCAAATATTTTCTTGATTTTTTTTTTTAATTCATTGGGTTTTTTACTGTAAATGGGTGTTGCACCTTTTGTTTTAATGCCTTTAACTAAAATGGTGGCTGTGGTAGCTTTTTCAGAAATAACGATGCAGGATGCTCTTCGTTCATCATTTTAAATACTGAATGAAGGCTTACCTCTCTTGCAGGCTGAAATCCTGTACCCTTTTTCATGTTGATCTCTGATTTTATATATAGTTCCCCTGAAATAATTGGATTGCTGATAAAATAAAATGCGTCCTGAATAGGAATAACATTATGTAGTACCAACACAGAGATGTGCAGTGTGACGTAAATAAACGATTAAGGCTTATTTTAGGTTATCCAGTAATTATTCATGTTTGTACATTAGATGTATATTTTAATATAAACAGGTTCAGAGTGGAAAACAACACCAGCATGGAACAGTGTTTATAGACCATCCACAAACAGAAGGAAAGAGAAGACCTGCCATTTAAAGACCAAAAAAAAAAAAAAAAAAAAAAAAGTGCTGCATATACAGATCCTCAATCAGCGTGAATGGCATTAACAAAGGATTCATTTGAACGGATTAAGTGGCTTATTACAGCTGCCTGGTGAGTTTTACAGATCACTACATTTTTTAACCAGATTCACTGAGTTATATTCTTAGCTATCAATTTAACAGTAATAACAAATCAGCAGTAAAATAATTTGTAGCCTGTCATAAATTTGATAAGCCTAGATGGTCATTTATTGCATTTGAGTTTGGTTGCTGGCCTGTGAGTTTATACCATTTAAATTTTAGTCTCTACACTTTTTAAACAGTAGGAACCAGGAACTATAATTCTGAGCCTGTTTCAAGAGGAAAGAGATTCCTACACTCTAGTAATGAACACGTTTGGAGAAGGGAAAGTAATGAGCAGCTCAAACCTGGCTCCAGGAAGCAGAGGTTTTGAAATGGCAGAGAATCTGGCAAACACATCCTTACCATACGTGACTGGAAAATGGGAGATTGCAGCACCATCTATCACGAACAGCATCATCAGATTTCTATCTCACTTGCCTGAGGGCTTCATGAGGACTTGGTGTTTCCTTCAATGAAAAATAACTCACACCTGGCCAGCTCTGATATGGGGAAAAAAAAATGTTTACAGAGGCTGTCTGCAAGTTAGGAAAGTGAGGAGCAAAAATGGGCTTAAATTAGGAACAATCACAGAGCAAACCAACGCTGTTATCTGCTACCTGGCTGGAGCGTTCCTGTGACGTTAAATCCTTTCTGCACAAACTTACCTGATGCATTAAAGGATGAACCATTTGCGTAAATATTTTGTTTCAGTAAAATCTGTGTATTCGAAAACAAGTAGCAGGCAAGGTAAGTGTAAAAAGAGTATAGAGTAAATGTACATAAATGGCTAAAATATGTAAAAATTTTCACTATTGAATTTATCAGTATATATCAGGTCCATATACAGGTTATATTATTTCCAGTTTGATTCTATGAATAATTAATCATCAGGGACGGTAATCACTTTGCTGGCACAGTTCTCAGTTCTCCAGAGTTGACCCAACGAAGACAAAATAGCAGTTGATCTCAATAGGACTGTGGGAATTTTACTAAATGCCTATGCATTTGCCAAGTTGAAGTAATTTTGAAATAGGCTTCACTGCAGCCTGCAGAATAATGCACAGCACTCAACATGTTATGGTTGTATCTAATTTAGCTTTTCATATAATGATTAAGCACCTTAGTCCTCATTAAAAATAATATGACTATTAATACTAATTAAAAATAATACTTATTTCCTGCATTGCTGCAGAAATTTTGGGAAATTTTTCTGATTTTAGTATATTCTCTCTTTTTTTTTAGTATATTTTTTCTCTCTCTCTCTTTTTTTTTTTTTAATGCAGAAATTATTTCAGCTCTATAGTAGTTTTAATTTTGTTTTCTTTTAAATCAGGTGCCTGCTGATGGTTTTTGCAGCGCAAGGAACCTCTGGGGTAAGTGCCGTTGATGTTTGCTTTAGGCAGGTGAGAGTTAGGATGGTGCACTTCAAACAAGTAACACTGTATACACCAAAATAACCTGCAGTTCTGTGGGAAAACTGCAATTTCCCCTTCAGTATTTCTGCAGTATTTTTTTTTTATTCCCAAAGTCACCCCCTTTTTAGTTGAACTGTTGAAAATGGAAATATTTTTTTACAAATAAATGTGTTCAATCAGAACAAAGGGTAACAGCTCACATGTTATTGGAAACTTGCATTCCACTGACATTCCAGGAGAGGCAAGTTTTTCATAACTAGGTGAGAGACCAGTGTGGAGCAGATTAGTAATTCCATGGGAAATCCAGTGTGTGGAAGAGAAGTAGCCTGTGACAGAGACCATCAGACCCTCTTGTTCTGAGGTTTGGGAGTTCCAGATATTCTAAAAATGTTTTAGATAGAAAGAACAGAATTTTTCCTCCTTATCTAATATTTGTCAGTGTTTTCTCCTTGAAACCTTGAAATATGAATATACAGTGTTCTGTTGGGTATTAAAACCAGTAACCAAACAATGCTGACCTTGGTAATAATGAAAATTGGCACTGAGCAAATATTTTTGTTATCATTATTTATTTGTTTACCTACATTATTCTTAAATCTTTTAACCCTTGTTATCCTTTTTGAAAAGTCTGATAATTTACACAGTTTTGCTGAAAAAATAATGCTATTTAGTGGACATTCCAACCATCTGTGTGAGTTTATAAGTACATATGGTGTGTGTAACTGGTATATGCTGGTTACTACAATTTGGGAAATAGAAAAGAATTATGAAATGGTGTTCACTTAAGCACACAATAAATCTATTGAATTTACATTTTGGTGTGTTTTAGTTTCTCCTCGAATATGCTTTGTTTCCTCATTACAGTTTGATGAAACAAAGTAATCACGTCTTTGTAATCATCTCATTCGCTCAAGTGTCCAGATGACAACGTTTGATGAAGTGATTGTTTTCTGCTGTGCATTGATAAATCCCTACATTTTTAACTTTTAGGGAGGATATGCATATATTGACCCATGTGGGGGACAGGATTGTTCAGTTTGTCGGTGCTTTCCAGAAAAAGGATCAAGGGTAAGTGCTGATCAGAGCTCATGGTAGTTACTGTTTTAAATACCAGTCATTTTGTGCACATTGCTGCTCCTGAAGATCAACAGGGTTGACATGAATCAATATTCAGGCACAGACATATCTGACTGTAGCAAACTAGCATAATTCTCTGACTGCTATGAGGTAAACCTACCAATGAAGAAAGTTAAGATTGTTTGGAAAGAAGTTTGTTTGTAATAATCATGATATCTTTTCATTCGGTTACGGACTCTGAGATCAACCTCGTAGTTAGACTGATTTAATTCCTAATAGATGTTGTTTAGAAATCTCTGCTTGTTTTCTATTAAGAGGTTGGTTACAAGAGAATGTCTATGCCATTCACTAGATTTATGAGAACTTAGTTATTTCTTATTTGGGCTGGGTGACTTTGGAAAAGCTTGGAGACTTTTTGTTTTACTCAGTTAATATACTAAGTATAAAAAAAAAAAATCCAAACTGTCTTCTAAAGAATTATGGAACACTGAAGGAAGCCAAGGCATTTTCATATTACACATTAAATTAGTAACTGTGCGTGCTTCTGATTGTTAATCGAAATATGGTCCAGTGAGGACTAGTTGATCCTGGCTGTTCTTTCTCAAAATACACATCTATATAGTGACAGAAATGTCCTATCAGTGATCAACTGAAAAACTGTCAGTGATGGAAATCGTTTTCCATCAAAGCACTAATGCCTAAGTTGAAGTTTAGAAGGCTTGAACGTGGTGGATCAGTTCTAGAAGAGCTGCACAGCCCATTTGTTTGTGGGCAAACCTGAGTGGCCAGAAAAGCAAGGCACACCTTCTCCTTCCTGCGCTCCTGCAGTTGGCTGCACCCTCTGCTGTGTCATGATCACTGCCCTGGTGTCCTTGGATCCCATCCTAATCCTCCAGGATTATGTCTGTATGAAAGTTCCCCCACAGGGTGGGATTTTAATAATAGAGGCCTGGGATGGGCATCTCTGTGTTAACAAAAGGGCATCCCAGGGAAAGAGTTCTGACTGGTGCCACTGCAGTGTCTCTCAGCATTACTGGACAGACTGTTCTGGAGACCAAAAACCTGAGCTGAAGTGCCATTATACAAATATAAGTCTGAGAGTTGTACCCTTTTCTGAAGCAGCTCGGAAATAAGGTTTTACATGTACACTGCTGGGTAATGGGTAAAGCCTCTGCCATGGAAAATGAATTTATATTGTATGCAATCATTTCTGTTAATCAATATGCAAGAAATAGAAGTACTTTTCAGACCCTACATGAAAATATGGCTTAACTAAACACCACTTCAGATAGATTGTTGCACATATACTAATGTATGGTGATGAACAATATTCTATAGGATTATGTGATTTTTTTTTTTTTCAACCTACGATTCTTTTGATTTCTAAACTCTGCTGTGTTCTGCCTTTACACTCTGACACAGTAATTTTGCTTTCCTAGCTTTTGTGGAGACTACCCATTACAAAATAAAAGATTTTTTTTATCTTATTGTTAGCTTCCTAGAATGTAAAACATCTGCTTTATCTACTTTTCTGTCTGAATCCTGTTCCCAGGCTGGCTCCTCCAAGTTTTGCACCGTCCTCAATTTTGTCCCTAAAGTATAATAAATAAATTATCATTCAAAGCCTCTGACATTGTACAACGTACAAGCCTAAAATTTTGGAACTTTTGGAATTAAGACTTTGCCTTCTGGTTGCCCATTTGAAAATATTTTAAATTTCAACACCGAAAGCCTCCTTCATTGTGAGTGGACAAGATAATTGATATTGTAGCTAGAGAAAAGATGACCATGGGAGTAAGAAAAGGAAACTGTAAGAAAAGAAAAGAAAAGTAAGAAAAGGCCATACTTGAATGTACTGAAATTGGGCAAGCAGGAAGAAAAGTTGAAGCAAGTAGCTGAACTTCCATGTAATATTTATATAAACCTGGTATAATTATGCACCAGTTGCTCTGTTGGGTTTTATCAGAGCTTGTGTACCTGTCATTTTTTTACTCTCTCAACTGAGATAACTCTGTGCTAGAAACAGACTTGCACTCCTATTCATTGGCAAGAAATAACTGTCTGAAAACATTCTATTCACTACTGTTGGTAGTATATCATTACAGTTGTCCACATCACAATGAAAGTTTGATTTCTGTTTAACTGGGACTGCAGTCTTGTTGGAGCTATTTTTACATTACACTATTTATCTTTTGATCTCATGTCGCAACTCAAAACTCTTTCTTTCTGGTATGCCATAAACTTGTGGGTTGAATTCTTATTCAAGGTGCAGTGGAACCTGTCTACTGTTCCCTCCTTTTGGGAAGCTGTTTCCTAGATAACTCCTGCTGTGCTGGATATCACAGGCTCCCAAAAATGCTGGCTGCTCTCACAGAATTTAGATGGTTAAAAAAATGTTCGCAGTTAGCGCTGACCAATTGTAAACCTGTCCTGTGCTGACCCCGGAGCTTGATCCCACTCAATTCCTTTGGCTTTGTTTACAGCGTTAAGTAGATTTAGAAAGCAAGCATCTATTCATGACCCAACCTGATCTGGCTTCTATGAGGTCATGTGAAATGGCTGGATCAGAGTGAATAACGAATGTAACTCAGCAGGACCGACGTTCGTCCTTTCGCAGATGAAGCGCGGGGCTCGTTTTTGTCCTGGTGTAGGGGAGGACGTAGCAAACAAACCCAAGAGGGAGGTCTCACACTTTCTGGCCTTTCAGATGTAAGGAGTAAGCAGCTACAAGAGGTGCTGTGTCAGTGGGCTGTCACAGGTGTGTTAGGAAGTCAGCTGCTTTCAGTGACTGCAGGCAGTGGGGTAAGGAGGGGGAGATGTGCAGGGGTCAGGCCTCTGGCACTGCTCCTCCTGGAACATCTCACCAGCAGATCTTGGCAGTGTCAGAGTTCCCTAGTAGATCCTGTGGGCTGTTTGAGTGTTTAAAATGCACTAACTGGCCAACTGTGCAAATTCTGCCTGTTTTGGGGAGTAAGAGGCATTTATTAAATCACACTTTTTGCTTATGGGTATGCAGTGCCAGCCTGTAATTCACCTGGAATATCCACTACAGGTATTTGAATTTTCAAGTTGCACACTCAGGAAATAATCATGTAAAATTAATCTGTTTGATCTCAAATACATGATCTTAATTGAATCCACTATCAGAGATGTTCAGACACTAACATAAAAGGAAATTCAGGTTTCTCCCACTATGTGTCTCATACTGGATAATTTTTTTCCCAGTCTGTTACCTATGGTAAGTTTTAAAATAGAAGATTCCCAAGACCAGTTGTACATTTCTGCAGTATTTCTATTGCATTTCACTTACATTCACTGAGAACCATAGAAAACAGACCCAGAGAAATGAGGCCCCTAAATCTCTACCTGCAGCAGAGCACACAGTTTTTGTTCCTAGACAGAGGAGCAGGCAGTTCACTGGTTCCAGAAGTCAGGATTTGATTTGAATCAGTAGGCACCACTTACCAGAATGTGGAACAGGAACACAGTCGCTCCATCCTCCTCACTGTAAGGTCCCTCTGAGGTTGTTCTATGTCCAGCTACAGCATCTGTAAATTAGCATTGTTCATATTAGACATTTTCCCAAATTTCTCAGAAGTTTTGATCTTGTTAAATTATCCCTCCTTTTATTCTTGAGCATCTTTCTATCCTTAGCACTTTTGGTTCTCCTGTCCCACCACACTAAAAATAGTGTTGCAGATGGCCAAGATTTTCCACATCTGTCAAAATAAAACTCTAAAAATCATTCCTTTTTTTTTTTTTTACAGACTGAAATCAACCAAAATTTGCAAATCAGTGTCTCGTTCCAATAAAATTGTTCAGAGCCAAACTCCATTTTATTTTATTAGCTAATCTGATGTTAATTATTTACGATCTACAATGCTCTATTTGTAGCTCCCTGCTTTCAACCATTAACAGAGTTTCAGCGCCAAATTATGGTTTGTTCAGAGTTTATTTAACACAACAGTGACACCCACTGGCTTATTGGATAGTTTTTAACAGTCCTACAGGGTTGAAACACAAAACAAAGTACACTGTGAATAATGTTTCCAGCACTTTGCTGTGATTTGTTGTGCTGCTGTGAAGCACCACTGTGAATACTGTGCTGCATCACCAGTTATGATGTTCCTGTAGCATTTTAGATCATTGAAAGGTATGATAAAAAGTCACCAACCTTTCCAGTAGTTTGTAGGATGGTTCACGTGCTTCTTACAAGAAAGATGGAAAGAGAGCCTGTAGTGACAGGAGAGGGGGGAATGGCTTCAAACTGGAAAAGGGTGGGTTTAGATCAGATATTGGGAAGAAATCCTTTCCTGGGAGGGATGGTGAATGCCCCATCCTTGGAAGTGTTCAAGGCCAGGCTGGATGGGGCTTTGAGTAACCTCTTCTAGTGGAAGGTGTCCCCCCCCTTGCAGTGGGGTTGGAACAAGATCTTTACGGTCCCTTCCAACCCAAACCATTCTATGATTCTATGGCATATCAAGCTCTAAAAGTCACTATTGCATTTAATTGGTACAAAATCATACTGTGAAAAATAAATGATCTATTTTGCTCTACTAAGGACAAAAGAGTGGATTTAATGCCAAGTTGTGTGATTTCTCAGATTCATCTCATCTTTATCAGGTTTGTATGTAGAAGAGGGTGTTTTTTTTTTTTTTAATGGAGCCTTGACTTGCAATGGGTGGAGCTCAGAGGAGCAGCAGATGCCTCCACCTCAGCAAGCAAATCACAAAAGAAAACATCTGTCTGCAAATGCCACTGTGAGCTCTCCTCTCTTGCCCAGAGCCCGGCTTGACTTTGCTCCCTTTCTCTGTCCTCCTGCTGGAGGAATGAGAAAGGCTGGGTGCAAGCCAGAGTCCTGTGCAGAATGGAAAGGGGGGTTGTATTATTTGCCTACAGTTGTGGGGAGTTGATGTGCATTTTCATTTCTGTCCTTTAAAACATTGTGCTTTCAGACAGTTAAGTCTCAGGGCACTTTAAAAATCAGGTGCTCTTCAGTCTTAGGCATCCAAAAAAAAAAAAAGTAATTCCAAATAACCTTGGCCACTGCCTTTTCCAAACAGCATTAAATCTTTCATTGCACGATTCTGAAGTATCTGCGGTCTTAGTTTTAGGAAGCATACTTAATTAAAAAAAAATATAGCCTTGTTTTGCCAAAAAAGAATTTCTTACTGCAGGTCAAGCCCAGGATATGCTAAAATAACAGACCGTAGTCTTGGCATGGGTAGTTCCTGACCTAGACAATTAACAAGGCATTGAAATCCTAAAGGAATTTATTGGCATCAGATGGCAGAGCAGGCATAATATTCTGTTCATTTTAACTGAGCTAATTTGTCATTTCCACATGAGCATGACTACCTTCATCCTCTTTATTTGTACAGCTGTCCTGAGACTGTAATGCTGTGTAGTCACATTGGATGGGCACAGATAATAGATGTGATAATAGATGTTATGACATGGTATCAGTTTGGTCTTAACAAAGCTCCCAGTCATTATCAGTCTTTGAGCTGAAAGAAAGAGGGACAATCCACCAGCTTCACATGGCATGCTAAAGTTGGATCAGCTGCCAAACCTATTGTGAATTGGGGATTCAGTGCCTCTGTTTCATGACTTCACTGCCTTCTACTGAAGACATAAACCGTGGGGTCAATTAAATTCATAGGGCAGCAACAAACTAAGACATTTTATCAGTCTAAAGGACTACACGTCCTGGAAGTGTTTGTTGGTTAATTGTGATAGATAATTACCACAGAATGCACACAGGGTCTCAACTTTTTTTTTCTGAGTGCAATGAAAATCACGTTTCTTCAACTGTCCAAAGGATGTAACATGATCTGAAAATTTTCAGCACTTGAATGCAGAGCTTATACACTCTATATTGAAAATACTGAGGTTCTGCCAAAACCTGTTGTTAATAAAATGCAATAAGACAAAAGTATTAGGATATTACTGATAAACACCTTGTGCTTTTTTTTTTTTTTCCTGCTGATGAATGTTGCATTTTGTATGGTAGTAGCTACTTCAGAGTACTAAAAAACCTGAACCACTTCAGGTAGAGTTAGGGCTTCAAACAGTTGTATTTTATTATATTATTAGGCTTGTTCATTTCACTTATACTCAAAATTACTCTTTCCTTAAAGTGGCTGTCAAGTCTTGTTTTTTTATCAAGTATTTAAAGGGTGCAATAGCTGCTTTAAAAGTACTTCAATGAGTAAATTCAGTTCTCTGACAGAGGACGTGCAAGGCACTGCCAGTAGACAGGCTGCAATTGTTCATGCAAGCAAATGCTCAGATTAAACAGCCAGAATCCTGCCTGCCCATTCACTGTTAACAAGGATGCAGAATCAGGAGCTTTTAATGCCAGCAGCCCCTAATTTGCATAATACTTGACACTCCTCGAATGATGGCATCATGAAAACTGTAACTGTTAGTGAAGACAACTGCCCTGGAGTTTTTGCCAGTGGCTTCGCTGGAAGCAGGATCAAGGCTGAAATGAGATGAGCCAGTGAAGATAAATGGAACCTGAGTTGTATGGGGATACTTTTTTCAGGTAGTCCTTTTTTCCTAAGTGTAGCACTTCTTTTTCCAGTCCCTGGACTAAGTTCCTATCCATAGCTCAAGGGCCAGTGGTCATCCAGTCCTGCTTCCACTGTGGTGTAAACCTACAGTGTGTTCCTGTGCAAACAGGTGGGAAATGACCTCCTCTGCTTCTTTGCTGATCTGACTGGATGATGGATGCCATACATCTCCTCAAATCACACTGATTTTAAAAGACAAACAGAAAATAAAGAAAAAGAAGTGTAGGTCCCTGCTTGCAGTTCACGAGGTAAGATTTTGTTCAGACAGATTCAGTCTGCTGAAAGGTTTGCACTGACAAACAAGCATTCAGTTCTTTTGCTTCCTGAAGTTCCACATCTCCTCACAATCACCTTTCCTTTCTGTCCTTTTTTTTTCATTCAATGCATTCCTAGAAATTAACATATGGTCTGTTATTTCTGTGGATACTGAAATATCTTTTACTGCCCTCAAGTGGTCCTGAAGCCTTATAGTTTTGTCAGAAATGCATGGATCCCATTTTAATTTCTTTTTTAATAATATGGTGTCTTTGACTGATGAATTCTGAAATTGAAACACTTCAGTTTGAAAACAGAACAAGTTATAGGCAAACAAAGATAATGATACAGAATGAAAAAGATGAGTAAGAGAAATAAAGGCCTGTAAATCTTCATATTTTGTTGGGTGGAAGTGTAGACAGCTCACATGTGAAGTCTGATTAAAAAGCTTGCTTTATTCAGCACTTTGAATCTACGATTGTGTAGCTGTTTAGCAGCACAGAACAAAACCTGCAACAAATCTGAAACAACTCCACAGCAATGCTGTAGACAGAAAAAATTCAGTTGGCACAGGAAGTAAAGAATAAATAAAAAATATATATTACCTTGGGAAAGTTAATGGAATTCCATGGAGATGGTCTGCATGGTAACATAGGTACAGGTACTCAGTGTAGAGCCATTTACAGATAAATGGCATTCTGCAAGCTCCAAAACCATTTTAACACAGTCTATTAAAATTAGTACTTTCTGTAAATATATTAGCTAATAACCAGTCATTTTTTTTCCTGCAGGAAACTTCACAACTTTTAAATAAGGCATTAAGATCTGAGAGTGATGATGAGCTAGGACAACTTCAGATAATTACCATATCTTGACTTAAAAGAAAGAGAGGACTCTCTTGATTTGTCCTAGTTGGGTGCAAAGTCCCTCTGTCTAAAATGAGTTCTCATTTCTCTGGTGGGAAAACACAACACTCCGTGGAGTCTGAGGCTTGCAAAAGGTGATACTCACCTTGGCAGAGCCAGGAAGACCTGCAGTTTATCCCAGGAATCTCAGCCAGGCAGTCCTGAAGACCTGGTGAAGGTGAAAAGAAATTATCACCTTGAGCAAGCTGTGAAATCTGAAATGTGATGCACGGGACAGTTCTGCAGGCTGCTCAGCAACCTGCTCTGAATGATGAGCATTTACACATTGTCAGCCTTGGTTTAGCCACAGTCACCTGTGAGTTGCTGCCTTCTGTGAGGTTTTCAGCACGTTCATCTGCTTCTTTGGACTCTTTGCAGGGTCAGCCCGGTGATCTGGGAGCTCAGGGGCCAATTGGGTCCTTGGGATCTGCAGGACCTGCTGGTCTGCCAGGGGAAAAAGGACTGAGAGGTGAGAACGGGCAGCCTGGACCAGCTGGACAGAAAGGTGATAAGGTAGGAAACAGCACAGACTGCTCTTTTAGGTATATACAGTGTGTGATGTTAAATGTTGGCTAGTGAAACTAAATTCTCACTGATATAATTACGGCATTCTTGAAAAAAAATATTTCAGGAGTTTTTTGCTGCAGATTACAAAATTAAAATTGTCAGAAGACATAAAAATATTAAAGAAACTCAGTCTCTCTTACGTACCATGTCATTCTCCTTAACCTCAAATAGGTTTGTGGAAGAAATGTGGGGCTGGAGGGAGCATTTGGTACTTTTAAAAGTGCTGCACTAAACAGAATTTTATTGCCACTTAAGGGCATAAATTGTAGTCCAGATTCATATCTTTCACAGTTGTACAGTCCCTGTGCTCCTGGTACTTAATATTAGTTTTAATGGTCTAATTCCACTGACCTCAGAGGATGACTGAAATCAGTAATGCCAGTAACTGGCACACCTGAAAACTTAGGTGGTATAAATAAAAATAATAATAAATAAAAATTGTGCTGCTGGTAATATCAAAACAGGAGCAGGATTGTGAAATTATGTACAGAATTAGTTTATAAGTTACAGGCAACTTCCTCTTCTCTGTGACTTTATAATCTTAGGAGAATGAATGAGTATGAGTGTGAGACATTTGTCCTGTGCTGCACCATCTGTCACATGTTTAGCTATTGGCACTAGTCCTCTGCTAAGCCCATGTAAGTTTTTTTTCAGGTCTTTATTTCTGACAGTTACAGCTTTTGACTCATATTTCAAACAAGAATGCTTTTTGTTTCTTGCTATATACTATCACATATTCTAGGTTTTCTTTTTTTTTTTAATATTTAATGACCTTGGCAACTTTGTTTTTTCGTATCACCTGTTTTTAGGGCCCAACTGGAGTCCCAGGATTCCCTGGTTTAGATGGTGTTCCTGTACGTATTAAATGAATGTTTCTTTTTAAAAATTGCAGTTCCTATAAAGTCACAGCAAGTCCTCTAACAGAACAATACACTCAGTTAACTGTTGGGCTTTATACCCATTGATATCATGTCATCTACAGAAGTACATGTTTTGTGCAAAAATGCAAAATAACCACCACACAGACTCTATAGCAGGTTGTGGTCTGCTTGATGCATTCTTAACATCTCTGGGAACACCTCAAAGGTACTCAATGTCTCTGGTGACGTTTCTGTTTTCTGTTCAAATGTTCTGATTTTTCTGTGTAGTCCTTTTGCAGGAAAAACCCAACCACTGATGTACTTAATTTTAGCCTGAATAGCAAAGTGGCTCCTAAATATATCTTTATAAGCACGTGATTATATATTTTGGGGAAGGTCTTCCTCAGCCTGAAAATGGGTGTGGTAAAAGAGATAACACCTGACACCCAGCATTTTTCAAAATACCTATTAGAACTGGATTCCTGTGTTCTTACTAGTTTCCTGTGAATCAAAGTTAAAATGTTGAATTTTGAAAGTGAAAAAAAAGAAGCAAAAACCGAGTGGGCGTCGTAGCATCTGCTTGTCAGCTGTCCACACTTGACAGTAGGGCTGCTGTCAGAATGTGAAGGCACAAAAATAAACAAAAAAATAAAATAAAATAAAAAAGGGTTCCCAAGAAATGCATATTCCTTTCCTGAAAAATGTCCATTAAAAAATGGTGTCCACAAATTGGGATGAAGAACTTTAAAGAAGTTAAAATGGACAAAAATATAGGCAAATGACCAAGATACTTTCCTGATGATTTTTCAGACCACCCTCCAAAAATAATTTTGGGGTCAAAATTAATATTTGTCCCTTACAAAAATGTTTAATTCTGCAGAAATAATTTTTTTTTTTCTCCAGTGGGAGGATCATTCCAAGAAAAATCTCACTGTTTGTATTTCCCAGTACCTAACTTGGAGTAGAACTAATCCTCATCTGGACACTGGTTAGGTCTTGCTAATAGGTTAGAAAAGTCACAATCTCTGCTATTGCTCTGTGCCTGAGTTGAGCTGGGTCCTGTTTTTTCCTTGTTTTATTGTATCAGTTAAAAAATGTGAGGCTGTTCGAGACGCCTTTTTGGGTCTTTTTCAGCTTTTCTTTACAGCCACAGAAAAGGTTAGAGGTAGAGAGGGAGAGTCTGCATTCTCTGAGAAGACAGCACATTAATTTTTTAACTCAAGTGAGAGTTCAGTCCGGTCCTCTTAACCACTATTTGCTGTGCATCAAAAAAACCCAAACAAAAAACTTATATCATTTGTTCTACAGAAAAAAAAAAAAATCTATTCAGAATAGAAAACATTTCTAATGCAAAGAATACGAAACTGGGACCACTGTGAGGTGTCCTTGGATTCAGATCTGAGGTATTTGTTTCTGAACCGTTCTGTTAACTTAAAAAATAATCCCCCATTTATCCTGCTGCATTTTTAACAAACATTAAACTGTCTTTCAGGGATTACCAGGAAGGGAAGGACCCAGAGGCAAGCCTGGCTTGGATGGCTACAACGGCTCGAGGGGAGATCCAGGATTTCCAGGAGAAAATGGTTATATGGGCCCGAGGGGTCCTTATGTACGTGCAAGGCATTCCTGCCACTCCCAAACACTGCCCATCTGCATTCACCTCCCACAGAACAGCTGCTTATCTGTATATGTATATCATTTCACTGGAAAAATGTTTAAAATTAGCCCTTTAATATTTGCTTACTTTTGCTGGTAAACTGGAAAGCATTTTAAAATCGTTTAGGTGGCTTTGTTTAGCAGCGCTCTGCTAATGAAGATAAAACAGATTCGTGTCAGTCAGGGACGTAAATTACTGTAGCTCCAAAGAAATTTTGCTGAGCTGGTTTAGTCCCCAGTCTTCGACTTTTCCTGGAAACCAATTTTAATTCTGAAGGAATAATAGCTGATAAGCTGGTTTAAGAGCTTTCCTGAAATTTTCCAAGCAAAACAATAAAGCTGACTGCAGTTTACATGAAAAATCCAATGTGTTTTGTAGGAGCTAAATAAGGTGCTGAGGTCAGATATTAAAAAAAAAAAATGTGCTGAGGGTGCCAAAGTGAAAAGATGTTATCAAAAATTATAGCAATTAGAATAAAATACAGTTTCAGCTTTGGACTTGTAATAAATGCTATGAAATACACAACATGATAAAAAACTTATTGATAATCTCATTTGTTATACCTCTGAAAGTAACTCATGAACCTTCCAAATGTTAAAATTACTTCTGCTCAAACTCTAATTTCACCTGTACTTTCTTACTTATTATGGCCTTCAAAACAGAGATTTATTTTTTTGTAATTAGCCAAATAACATAAAGGAAAAATGAGACATGGGACAAATTACAGAGTCAATCCTACCAATTCCAGGAGCCTGCTCTTTGAAAGGACTAGGAAAGTATTTGCCACCTACAAAAACTGGCAGACACAACAGGCCTGTAGCCTTGGATATGCATACTAAAATCCCAGGGGAAATTAATTTAGCTACCCAGAAGGACAAGACATACTAAGCATATTTTCTTGTGTACAAGAATGCTGTTCCAACCTCTCCATGCACACTGCCTGTTTTTAAATCGATTTGTTGCACCAAGTACCAACTTGACTGTACATGATGGCTAACATTTTTATCTTATTCTTATTTATAACATTGTCCTGCTTAATTTAATTCAGCACCACATTGAATTAAATTTATCAGGTTTACTTCTGGAAAAGTAAAGCTTTAACTTGTTGGAAAAGAAAGAAGCTCCTGTTTGTAAGCCCCTACACCTAAGACATGTAGAAGATAAACTGAATCAGCTGTAACTCTTCTTTTTATTGTACTATTTTAGGGATAAGCACCTTTGAACAGCCAGTGGATAATATCAGGAAACCTGTACAGTCTTAAAGTGGTTAGCAGTGTCCCATTTTATTGAAATCAATAGTTAAGTGGCTAACTCAGTTAAATTATATCCACTGCATTTGGATTTCAAATGAAAAAACTCCAGAGACAATGTCTTTATAAATCTGCTCTTCAGTAGACACATATCACAGTAAATTAAGTAGCACAGTTAAGTTTTGCAAAAGAAATCATCTGTTCTTGCTAAGTCTGATTGAGGTTTTGAAGGTGCTAAACTTACAAGTTTTATAAAGGACCACACAGCAAGTATCATGGAAATTTAGTTTTAAAGAAAACAGGAACTTTAGGCATCAGACTTTTTTTTTTAATAGACCGAAACATGTTTCCTAATAGATGGAAATATTGAATATTATGCATCTAATACAGTCCACACTTTCATTTTTCTAACTGTATGCAGAATCACTCTGAATTCTTCTAAATCACAACATGAACTTTGGGAGAAGGCAGATTGCTGATACTTCCAGTCACTGCCTTACTGAGGAAAGGCAGGCACAGCCTGAGAACTTATCATTCAACCTCTATGGAAATGTAGAGTATCAGGAAATGGATCATGTTTTAACAGACTTTTTTTTCTTTAAAGGGAAATCCAGGGCAAAAAGGAGAAAAAGGAAATTCAGTGTACGTTGCACGTTTTGGAAAAGGACCTCCAGTAAGTACCTGATTGCAAAGAAAAATCATAACTTGTAGGGAAACATATGTGGTGAATGTAATTGTTCCATTACTCCTCACTATTTAATAAAGCTTGCTGCAAAAAAAAAAAGATTAAAAATACATTAAATACAACTGTAACAGATAGCTTAATATCTATAAAGATAGAAAACACCCACAACAAAGCTTGGGCTGACTCATTTGCTAAATGATTGTCATTCCAGGGAGAGAGAGGTGATCCTGGCCCCCCTGGCACGCCCGTAAGTACAGTCAGTAGGTTCTGGGCCTACTTTTTGGCTTGAAGATCTTTAAAATTTTCCTCTTCAGTATAGTAAGAAATGCTGGGGTTTCTCCTTGCCTGCCTTAAATAGCAAAATTCCAGAATAAAGTCATAGAAACGTGGAGTCCCTCTACTCTGCCCCATGGCCAGTTCCTGAGGGCTGAAAAGGATGAGAACTGGGCTGTGCCCACCTGGGTTAGCTGTGTATGGAGCAGATGATGCCCTGGTACTCACAGTTTGCAGAATATTTTCTCCATGATAATCAAGATGTGTAGAGATGTGACACCTTCTTCCACAGGATCTGGTGGATCTCCCAGGAACAGGTAGCACAATATTCTGGCCCTAAGGACATAAAAGAAGAAGAGAGGGTTTAATTGTGTTGCTGAATCCTGCTCCTCATGGCTTTGGGGTTCTCTTATGCCCTTCACAAAGGTATTCACTGATGAACTGTATCAGCTCCCCATATTGTAGCACAATTGCTGCAAAATTATGGTATTAATTCATTAATAACAGGTAACTGTGCCTTGTCCACTCCCTGTCCAATGTTACCCAGCTGCTCTGGTCACAGTGAGGTTTCAGGCGTGGGAAAAGCCCCTGGCCATGGGTGGGATCCAGAGGCCAGCAGACTTGGGTCCATGTGATGCAGGCATTTTGCAGGGGCTGGTTTTGTGGAAAAAGGGGGCAAGTTCTTGGTATTTTCACAAACAGACCTTTTTTCTATCTTTTCCAGGGACCTAGAGGGGCAAGAGGTCCACCAGGCCCAGCTGGATACCCAGGCCATCCAGGCTTGCCTGTAAGACCAACACAGCGAAAGAGCCTTACATTTTTTTGGATGTGCATAAATTCTGGTCTAGCAGTTTTAGAACCTGCCTTAATGTGATACAAGGTCTAGAAGTAATGTTTGAGACAGGTGATTTAAAAAAAAAAAAAAAAAAAAAAAAAAAAAGATGGATTTTTTGCTTTACCTTATGAATTTGGAAGTTGAGGAACTGGAGCATTCCATGTTCTTTCCCATGTCTGCATCCTGGAGGTCTCTGGGCACGGAAGAATGCTGCTAGTGCTCTCTTCTTATTCCCTTTCCCCAACACCACCTGTGGGAGACAGGAAACGGGGGAAAACCGAGTTCAGCAATCCCAAAATCAGTTACCAATTGAAGTAAATAGCACTGTGGGATGGGTACATCCCAAGGGAAAATTCCATCGGTAGGTCCTGCTGGCAAGAGTAGGAAATTTTCAAAGCAAAGATGTCTCTAAATCAGACTTATTAACTTGCCTTTGATCTCTTTTAAAGGGTATTCCAGGTTACCCTGGTTTGCCAGGTGAACAGGTAGGCAATGACTTCTTCTGATGTTTTTATGAAACAATAGAGTAATTCATATGACTATTTGAAGTGCTCCTTATGTTTATTTGTTACCAAGTTTTTCAAGGGAGTTACTTGATTAAATTCTGATGCCAGCATTTTCTGATCACGTGCAAACTGTGTGCGTTCTTTGTCAATCAGGGAAATCCAGGTATTGGAGTGGATGGACAGAAGGGGGAGCCGGTAAGAAACCAAATAATATTGAATATATTATTGCTGCATGCAGGAATCAAGCATATTCTGGAGATTTTGAAAAGCAACAATCAATATGTTAGTTAGCATTTACGTAGCAGTAATATACAGTTTGCTGTACAGACATTGCCTAAATAATCCCACCAGTACCCTCCAGTGACTGTGCCTGGAGCAGAGCTGTCACTGAATCTCATCTGTTGCTGTGTCCAGCAAGAGATGCGAAGGAAAGGGTGTGAGAAAAGGACAAGCACATCATAATAATTCCCCCACCAGTCTCCATCCATATTACCTTTATTTATCTGCAGTTAATTAGTAGATTTTCAGTGAGTACAGAATATGTAGTGCTGCAGCACAACAGGAGAACAAGTTGAGTCTCACTGCAACAGTTCATGGCCCAGAATGTCTCTCCTTTGGCTTCCACAGGGTGACATTGGACTTCCTGGGCCACCTGGGTTACCACTCTTAGTTGGACCTCCTGGAGCTCAGCTGTTCAAAGGAGAAAAGGTGTTAATTTGTCATCGTATTTACCAGTGCTCAGCTTGGCAAGTACAACCCCGGGATGTCATTTTTTGCAAGGATGGCATAAGACAAATCTACCTTTCTGGAAGAAGCCATCAGCTTCATCAGAAACCCCGAAGGCTGCTCAGCACCCTTCCCACAAACTTTCAGGAGAGGAGACCCCAAGTGTACTTTAGCTTCAGGGAAGACTATCTTGATGCAGAAAGGAGACACTTGCCCTGTTTTTCAGACCAAGACTTTAAAAAAGTTAGCAAGCACATAGGCATATTCTGCATATTAATATACACAAAAACTTTCCTTTTATACACAGGGCCAGAAAGGATTACCTGGGGTAACAGGATACAGAGGGCCACGTGGACCCAAAGTAAGTAATGGGATTTTTTTTTTTTCCCCCCATGGTACTGGCAAAGTCCTTCCCTGGTTATTATGTTAATCTTGTAAAGCCCAGCATTTTTTTGCTGTGAAATTTAATCACCACCTAAATCGGTGTGAGAGCCAAATATTTCAAAACCCTTTGGAAAAATCTTTCCTGGTCTGTTTTATACCTACCTATTGAGCGTTGCCTGGTAGCAAAAGGTCTGTGTTGTTTGACACACAGTGGATTGGAACTGTGAAGAAAATAAAAGCACAGATTATTTTTCCTCAGGAAGAGACACATTTTTTATTTGATAAGATATTATTTGAATGTGTTCTTAATGGAGCATGATGTATGTTTACCTCAGCATGTCAGGGAGAGAATTGAACTTCCCATTAGGGATATCCCTCAAGGGCAGAAAAGGCACAGCCACCTGTTTGGAGAAAAATTTGTTCTTTAATGTCTATTCTACATTTTCTTTCTGTCCACATGAGTAATTTAAATATTGATGTGCCGCTTCCTGGATGCAGAATAGAATCATCCACCAAAAAATTCTAGGGTCTTCATTGCTAATAGATTTGGAGGGGGCAAATCCACAGCCAGGAAACTGCAACATCTCAGAAAAATGCAGGATAACTGGGGGCACAAGAATGAGGGTTGTTTATGTTCAAGTCTTGTTTAGCTTTGTAGGCAGAAGAGAAGAAACAAGAATTTCTGAGTTGTAAGTCTGGCACTCGTTTTTGGAAGTTCATTTTCCATCCTAAAAAGACAACTGTTAATTAGCATTGGAAAAGAGGACAAAGCTGATATTTTTATTTTGCATTTACATCAGAAAAAATGGAGTTTATATGCTTGCTCCAGTACTAGTGGTCCATACACCTGTTAGGCATCAGCAGGAAGTGAGAAATCAAGTGATGCAGCTCAAAACATGCCCAGAACTGAAATAAAAAATAAAAAAAAATAAATTAAAAAAACAACAAACAAAAAAAACCCAAACCAAACCAACCAAACAACAACAAAAAAATCTGAAAGCATCTGAAGTTTGGAGAAGAGGCCAGAGCAGGTTCCTCGAAGAGCTGGGGTTACTCAGGTACTGCTTAGTGATGCTGCATGAAGTGACTGAGCCTGGCAAGGGAGACAGGATCCATCAACCTAATATATATACATATATATATAATTTAATAAACCATTAAAATTTATGGCACACTTCACTGAGCATCTTGTTTAAACAAACTGCTTTAAATGCTCCAGGGTGTACTTGGGAGAGGAGAAAAGGGTGAAAAAGGCCTTCCTGGATTCCCTGGATTGCGGGTAAGGAAGTCACAGAATAAATTACATCACAAATTCTCTATAATTATGTTCACAATATATTTGGCAATTTGAGTTTGCATTCTCAAGGAAGATTTTAAGGATTTTTTTTTTTTTTTTTTAACTAGTCTGTCATGCTTCCTGTATAGAATATTTAGGACTCTTGCCCTGGGACTCCCCCTGTCTCAGACAAACATAAGCTCATACAGCCTTTCTGTCCTTGGAAAGAAAGTAAATCTCCAGAGTTATCCCTTCAATATTTAGAGCTGCACACAAAGCTGCTCTGGAGTAGTACTAACAGTAAATTTAATGTTTTCCATACATGTAAATGGCACTTTTTTACAGCAGCTTGTGCTTGATTTGCCTGACAGTGCTCACATTTTGTGTCCTTTTCTCATAGAAATTATTTGAAAACACTTTGCAAAGTTTTTTTTTGGAAATATCCCAAGTAATATGTATCTGAGTTACATTAACTGCTCAGCAGTTATGAATAGATTTAATTTGAATAAGTTTTGAGGGTTTTAGCTCACATTCTGCTTGCTTTTATCAGGGTCATCCTGGATCTTATGGACCTGCAGGTTTTCCTGGAATGAAGGTACAAAAAGTATAAATTATAAGCAGCTCCCTGAACAGTGGGATCAGCGAGGTTTGGTTTTCTGTGGATTTGTGCAGATTTGGAATTGCCACATACTTCACAGCTCACACTGCATTCCCTCCTTTCCCTTCTCTTACCTGTTGCCACAGAATTTTTATGATCTCTGTGTCTCTGAATTTCTGCCCCTCTCTGATCTTTGGCTGAAATTTGCTTGTGGAGCCTGAAGTTGCAAGGAGAAGGAAAAGTCAGTGGGACAGACACCCAGCATGACAGAAAAGTTATGCAGCATGTTAACTGTGTTTGCCATGGTGACATGGTGTCATTTTGTGTCATCTGCGTGTTTTGTTCATCCTTCCGGCTGAAGAAATTCCAGTTGTGATGTTAAGTCTGCTAAATTTTACTTCTGAACTTAAAACATCCTACTGGGGTAAAGAAACAACAGATGTGTGTGTAGAGATTTATATCCTGCCCTTTTTCCTGTCCTAACACAGGAGATTCAGTCAAACACAACATCTCTTGCACAAACCCAGGGAATTTTCTGAGATAAACTGTGGGTGCAATTAGAACATGACAGTATTGTTTGACTACTAATTATTTTATGTGATCCTTTCCAGGGTGAAATGGGCTTTGCTGGTTTTCCTGGGCAGCCTGGCTATCCAGGCATACAGGTAAAAAAAACACCACACGTGCACACAACCCTCTAGAGATGCTACCAGTTCCTCCCAAAATGTACCCAGTTATCAGATCATTCCCTTTTATACAGTCATCATTTCCTTTTAATGTTTACTGGTTTCCTGATGGTCACAGTTACTCAACAATTGGACTCCACATCAGCTGTGGTTAAACATTCTCTACTTTTGCTCACTTAGATGACACTAATTATGTTTTTATTTTGTGATAAGTGCTGCTCTACATTAGGGATTAGAAGCAGGTGTCACAACCCCCTGGCCAAGCAGTAAAAGAGTGAAATATTAATCTATAAAGCGGGGAAGAGATGCTTAAAACAATCTCAGAAGACCCAAGTGCCACTCTGGTGACATTTCATGACATGGGTTTATGGAATTGCCTTCTGGAGGCTACAGAACCAGTGACAGTGTAATTCTGACTGCTGGTCATACTGAGTAACAGCAAAAAACTGGAATGAAGGGAATTACTGTATTTTCTGTGGAATCTGAAGCACACTTAGAAGGAAAGAGCAGGTCTGGATGCTCCTCTAGAGGGAACAAAGCAGCAGAGAGTCCAGCCAGAGGGGAAGGACGAGGGAGTGCCTGGGATAGGGTCCAAGCAGTCAGCATAGATTAGCCAGAGGAGAAGGAAAACACTGCAAACCAGAAGGTAAATGACACAATCATCAGTAGAGACAGCAAGGTTAAAAAAGGTCATCACCAATATCAACACAGTACAGAGGACAAAAAACAGCATTGCAGAAATTGTGACACTAATGAACTTGGCTCTAAATATTCTGGAATACCAAAGTTAAAGGCTGTTTATTTCCCTCTGAAATAATCTTTTTGGAAAGCTGCATATAAAACAGTGTATTTCCTTAGAGAGATCTGGGCAAGAATCACCTCTGTTGTAGACTGAATTTTAAGACTGGAACACACTCTATATAATCTGTGATGACACAAGGAAGTAAACTGAGGCTGGTCCAAACTTGTCATGAGCAACAAACAGGTTTTGAAGGAGCACGTTTACCAATGAGAAATGACAAAGACATGAAGTAAATAAGTAAAAGCACAATAAAAACATCTGGTTTAGTCAGACTTACTTGTTTCAAAGTTAGGCCTGCCAAGAGAATGCTAAATCAGCTTCTTCAGCCAAGATTTAATTTATGAGGTCATACCTGGGGGGGGGGGGGAGAAATTGCCCACGGATGTTACTTTTTCTCCCATTTGCCCATTATCAGCTTCACAACAATGTGGGATCATTTAAGACACTAATTAGACAGAAACACTGCATGTTAAAACAGAAGATTCATTGCAGTCCATTACTCCTAAAAAGTAGAATCGAACCTTAAGTGTTTTGTTGGTAAAAAGTTCTCACCCTGAGGTACATATTGTTTTAGTTTTCATTAACAAACTCGAGGCAAGCAATTTTATAGACAGAATAGGACATTCTTCAGACTCCACTGATTAGCCATCAATCAACAGTAAACAAAAATAATTAATTGCTGGTAGATTATCCTTGGGAGAAGTGTGAAGTCCTGCAGCGGTGAATCAGAAAGATGAAATTACAGTTGCTGGTGCAAGGAGCAAACAAATCAAGTATAGACACAACTTAACAAAAACCAGGTGTACTCAGGCAGATATGCAAAATTCTGAGTGATTGCACAGATGCTTTAGTATTGCTTGGGAAACAATTGGAGGAATCTGATTGTTCCTGAAAGGAGCAGATCTATCTACCCTTCATCAGCTGCTCATCCAGCCTCACCAGCTGTTGCTTATGGATCTGTTAAAAATTACATGGACTGGAGGAACAAAAATATGATTAAAAACACACCTGGGAATAGCCAGTCCTCACAGAGTTTTCTGAAATAAACATGCTTAGAGATTCAGAAAAAAAACCCAACAGTTTCTTTCGAAGTAGATTTCATCTTTAAGAAAATGTTACCTGTTGCTAAAACCAAAGAATGGTCTTCAAGGAATTGTTGTCACACCTTTTGATCCCCGAGTTTGCACATTGGCAACACTGGGTTGTTTTTTTTAAATAAACTGTTGGTAAATTGAGTCTCCTAAAATTTTTATGGGAAAACAGTGTCAGTCAACAAAACAATCCAAATATTCAGCTGCCATCCAGGGGGTCATTAGACCTGAGAGCCTGAAAACAGTCCTCAATCAGAATTTGTCACTTAAGGAGATGCCAAGAACAGACATGTTTGACCTTGGCTCACTGGCTCCTCAGTATGTTCTTGTGTTCTGCTGGTGTCATTTTAAAATCAGTATGAAAATCATATAAGACTTGGGCCAAATACTTTTATTGTACAAATCTTTGATACCTTTATCATTAAATTAATTTTAAATCTCAAAATCCTTTGTAAATTTATCAGTGGGGGGGAAATGCTAGGTTTGCTTTTTCTTTCCTGCAACACAGAATGTTCTTCTATGCCATTAGGAAAGACAAATTTATGTTGCTGTTTAAAAGAGCCAAAGATGACACAAGGACAGTTTTTCATTTTGAAAGACACAGTCAAAGGGAAAAAAAAACAGAGGTCAAGAGGACAGCAGCCAGTGACAGCTCCAAGACAGTTTAATTACTGGAAAGATATCATTTTTTTTTTAAAAAAAGGCCAGAAAAAGGGATGGACTCCTTGTTTTTACTTATGTAAGAATGGATATCCAGTTTTGCAGTCCCAGTTCTCCTTGTCCGTGTCCTAAAGGGACCTGAACTCCGGCCCCAGGAATGCAGCCCCACACACGGTTCCCACACTGACATTCTTATTTTCTCAGTTCCCATTCCCTCAAAGAGCAGGGCTGATTCCTAATCTACAAAGCAAAAAGTTTAATACAATTTGCCACATAAAAGACTTTCCCTAAAGTCCACTTCACTTGCAATTCTAAGTATCAAAACCCAGGCTAATTTAGGAATCCTCCAAGCAGAACTGATTTTCCTCTCCATTAGGAGCCACTTTTATGTTTCCCCAATGCAGATGTTTTAAACTTGGAGTATCTGTTAGACCGAGAAACCATTTTTCTCAAAGGTTATCTTTCATCATAGAAGTAATTTCTTAATTCTGGTATAGAATATTAAGGCAAATAATCACAGCTGGGTTGTTAAATCAGAATCTCTCAATTAAATGGGTACTGATTTACTGTGACTGAGTCTTCTTTACAATGAAGGAATGAAATCAAATACAGCAGTCACACATCCTGGAGAGTCCAATAGATATGTGGGATAGGTATATTGCTGTTTAGTCACTGGTATTGTGAAGAATAATGATTATTTTAAATCTTCTTGCTTGGTTTTAAGTGCTATAAAGTGTCAAATCAAGTTTCCCTGCTGATGTGTGTCACATCCTCACATACCTTACCACTGTTGAAATGTTCACTTACATGCTGGTACACTGTGTATTTGTATCTATCAGTAAAATTTATTATTGGACTTGCAGGGGGATCCAGGAGAAAAAGGGCCCCCAGGTCCTCCTGGAGCTGTTGGGACTCCTCCGCTTCCTATTAAAGGTGATATTTAGTTTTAACTGTTTTTTCTGCTGTATAAAGTGTGGGACCTGCTTTGCTGAGGGGTTTGAAAGTGGTCACTTGGTCACCAGGGATTCAGGGGACAGGAGCCTGAACCATTCACATCCTGTGCTGTGCTTGTTTGTCTCGCTGATCTCACTGGAACTACATTAAACGTAACAAGTTTAACGAAGTTAAAAATTGCCACAGTTTAAATTGCCTCAACACAGGTTTTTAGCTTACAATTAAGCTTCCTATTGCATAGCAGAGGAAAATTTTGGAACTAGAACCCTCACCAGAACACCTGTCCATCTTATGACCCGCCTATCTAAACCTCAGGCTGGGTTTTTATGTCCCAGCTCCCTCTATCTCCATCTTTATCATCTAATGGGTGAAAGGATGGGAGGAAATTTTATTGCATAGCAGGAAGCAAGAGGGAACAACCAGGTTTGCTGCCTTTTGCATGTAACACTTGGGGAATCTGGGCTGTGAGAATGTTTTAACAGAGAAATCACCATAAATTGTATTCTTACCAATATTTTGTTGCTCCAATTTATTGAAACTGTTTATATCTGATTCAGGTTTTCTTTAGCAGTACATAATTGCAATCTTAAATTTTATTAATTGCAGCAATTTTGAAAATATACTTTGGAAAATTTGGATAATATCAACCAAGACAATCCTGAAATGACCTCCCTGTGTGCTCTGCTAAATAAGGATAACATGAGATGCAAGTTTATTTTAAATGCCAAGTGCTTTTATTTTAGGCAAACACTTCTCTCAGCATTCTGAAATATGTAGCACAAAGATACTACTACAGGGTGATGAAAAGTTAAAAACGTGCCCACAAAATGGGCTGGAATCCGTAGAAAAGTGACCAAATCCTCCCACCTTAAAATTAAACTGTTACACGTTTAAAAATGTTTCATAAATTACTTTACTCTTACGTAGCTTCCAAATTTTCTTTTTGATTTGAGTTTTATTTAGATTTAATCTGTCAGTAAGGTGTTCGACTCACATGTTTTTATAATTCCCTGTAGGTCCACGAGGAGATCCTGGATTCCCAGGCCCTGCTGGTGATATGGGGTCAGTTGGGCCAGTGGGTCCTGCAGGCCTGCTAGGAAGACCAGGATATGATGGAACAAGTAAGAGAAGGGGGGGGGGGATAAAATATGAACTAAATGGCAGCAGTAGAGAAAGCAACTAAAAGAAAACTACTTTGTAAGGCATCAGCAATAAGGATTTGAGCTCTACAGATTGCTCAGTAAAAGTTTAAACTGAGCACTCAGTGGCCAAAGAAAAGAATTAAAAGTTATCCAAGCAGAGCATCAGGAGATACCAGAAAAGGAACAGGAGGCAAAGGAGAATATTGCCATGCACTGTAAACCCATGGTGTGCCTCTACCTGGAGTGCTGTGCTCAAAAATTCTGTTCTCCATCTCAAAAATATATAAAGGAAAATGCTCAGGATGACTTTCCTCTGTACAAGGAATGAGAATAAGTGGGATAGCTGGAAAAGACAACAGAAGGGAGGAGGAAAAGAAGCATTTGAAGGTCTGAAGCAGAAGTTTTCCTTTCCTGGGGATCCTGGAAAACCTGAAGATGTAGATTTAAGTCTTTGTTATATGGAAGCTGTTTTTTCAGGACAGTTCTACATGCTCTGTGTTTCCTCCTCTCTGTTATACCTCACAATAATCACTAAGAACCTGTAGAGGCTTCACACTTTTCTTTTTTCCAGGTCTCCCTGGCCTGCCAGGGGTAAGTGGGGCACCAGGACCTCAAGGTTTTCAAGGTGACCCTGGTTTGCCTGCAACAGATGAATTAATCCCAGGAAGACCTGGAGTTCCTGGACCACCAGGCCTACCAGGGCAGCCTGGAAGACAAGGCTTACCTGGACTACCCAGTAGGTTCAACAGCAATTCATGTATTAAGAATGTAATTCGGCAGGTTAATAGATCCACTGCTTTTGTTGGTCCCACAAAAAACACAAAGGTGAAAAGTGCATTTTGACAGATATATCAAACTTTAAATGGGATGTTGAAAACATGTTTTTTTCTATGAGCTGTTGATGAGTGAGATTTCAAGATTTTCAGAGTTTTCTGGGTGATTTAAGACCACAAAAGTAACACGTATAAAAGCAATTCTCTAAAAATATATCACCTGAAGTTAAAAACACAGTAAATTGAAGAGGAAGCCCAAATCAGCATCCTTTAGAAAGGAAAAAGTAAACTTCTAAGTGGAAAAAAGTAGTAGTGGCAATGAAAATCCATGTGTCAACATCGACTTGAGTCATCCTGACTCTTGGAGTATAATCTATAAACAACACTTGTAAAGCATTTAACAAGATCTCTAACCTTTCACATGAACATAACAAGATAAGGGAGAGGAGAACACACAACCTGAGCTGTGGAAACAGCCAACCTAATTCATACCTGCTGGACAATTTGTTTTTGGAAAGGTGTGATCTGTACTGACAGAGGAATCACTGGAGAACCCGGAGCAAAAGGTCAGATCGGCCCTCCAGGAAGGAAAGGTGCAAAAGGAGAAAAGGGTAAGTTTGCCTGGATAACAGGACATCTCAATATGAGAGCTTTGCCAGTTTTAAATGTGCAAGAATTTTATGGTAACTCGGTGGACAAGGCCCATCAAAGTGCAGCCTTAAATGGCCTGTGGGCACCGGGGCTTCTGAGCCAGCTGATGATGTCAGTGCAGCAGTTACTCAGCGCCGATGATGCTCCACCTCTCTGAAGGGAGTCAAACAAGATGAAATGGTCTGGGCTCTACTCACCCAGAAGAGAAAAAAAAGGGCAGCAGCATTTTTTGTGCTTTAATTTTGCAACATTTTCAGTGTAACTCTGACCCGTTCCTGTAGGAAGTCAAGGCCTCTGCTCGTGTGCTGCTGGTCCTCCTGGTGCCCGTGGTGTGCAGGGACCTCCAGGTGCTCAAGGAAAGAAAGGACAGATGGGATACCCTGGAAGACACGGAGAAAAAGGTGACCCAGGCTCAGCTGGGGCAAGGGGATCACCAGGGCTCCCTGTGAGTAGTTTTCATGAATTTCAGTAAATAAGTAACATCAACTTAACTCTCATCTCACAAGGCATTTAAACAGAGTAGAGGAGAAAGTGGCCTGGAAAACTATCTGAAACTTTTATCTTTTTTTTGCTTATTACAGTCCAGTGAAACGAGCTATTACATTTAGACTCATTTTCTTTAGTGTGCTTCGTACAGTTTATCTCATTCCCCCCAGTGAACAATAATTCAAAGCACCGCTTAACAGAACTGCTTTAAAAACACTTCATAAGAGAAATTATTGGACTTGCTGTGATTTTGATCCACTTGTTCTGGTCTGGCACGTGGAACAAACATCCAGGATGCTGCATTACCAAAATCATGCTAAATAGAGGGGTTTTTAAGGAATTTCTTTGAAAATATAGGCAGATATGCCTTCCTTTATGGCTGTTGCATTATGGTTGGGGTTTTTTGTTTGTTTAGTGGGGGTTTTCTTGTTGTTGTTGTTTTGAGGAGGTGTTTTGGAGGTTTTTTTTGCTGTTTGGCTTTTTAGTTGTTGTTTTATTTGTTTTGGGTTTTTTTTTTTGTTCTTATTGGGGCTTTTTGAGATTTTGTTTTAATAACAGAACTCTTTTTGCACATGAGGAATTGCTTAAAAGTTTCCTGAACATTTTCTTCCAAAAATAAATTTAAAAAAAAAAATAAAAATAAAAAAAGGCAAACAAAACCATTGTGAGTCTGAAGGAAGGATGTGGAAGGGCTCCCTCATTCCAGTGCCAATGGTTCCATTACAAGCTTCACATTTGCTCTTTTGGGTTGGTTTTTGTTTGTTTGTTTTTCTTAAAACCTTTTACCTGAGTGGGTTATGTGAGATTTTGATCTTCTCGTTACTTTTGAGGGTATGATTTAGTCTTTGTGGTTTTGAAGCAAAGCTTGAAGCCTCGTCCTGAACATTTGGCTGTTCTTAGATTACTTAGGTGAGAAACAAGAACAAAATAATCACTTAGGAAGAAAATAATTCACTTCCATACAGACGTGTTTGGTTTAATGCACTACTTCTCTTCATTTTTCTGCTCTCCTTTCTTCACAAATATCCTATTTTTCTTTTCAAACACTAATAACTAAAGATCTAAACATTGTAAGAAGCAGTCACTGCTAGTTTCAGACACAACATGTTTTTCAGAATTCTCTGTCTGATTTACAATTCTCATGATTTATAATCACATTATATTTTCTCCACCTATTTTTTTAGTGAAAGATTTTGAATAGCAAATGAAGCTGGCTGAATAACACCCCAGTTTTTGCACAAATCAGCATAAAAATACAGAAAACCACTTCTTTTCTCCTCTAAACCTGTCAAGTCACAGACTCTTCTGACAACACCTACCTAACTAGATGCAGTGGTAGCTTTGTGGTTTTTCACTCAGAAAAACAAAAAAAAAGCATCACTTACCTGCTGCTGTGCTCAGCTCTGGGAGGCCTCACCTTGCACTCACCACACTGCAGGGATTCCCTTCCTCAGCAGATTGGGGATTGAAATCTGCAGTGGGAGGAACAGTTTGTGAATCATTAGGGTTTTAATACTGCATTTGCAGTCACACACACATATCTGCAGCCATGCACTCAAATCTTCAAGATTTACAGTTTATTTCAGTTGTGCATCCCTGCCTTTGGCAGAGTCAGGCTGAGAAGGCCAGGTGCCACCCACACACCTCTTTATAATCACCAGAAGAGATAAGTGTTTCTTTTTGGCAGGTCACTTGAACTGGTTGGTTTTGGGAAACCAGGCAAGAGAGAGAGATCTAATTTCCCCCTCAATCCCCACATTTATTCCTTGCTGGAAGTATCTGACAGCTTTTTTTTTTCCTTGTCAATGGTAAGGGGATCCCTGGTTCTGCTGGACAGCACGGTGAAAAAGGAGAGAAGGGTGATCCAGGAAGAGTCAGGATAAAAGGTAACCACACATTTTATCTTTAGCCTTTTTGTTTCCCATACAGTGTTTAGGTAACAGCGTCAGAAAAACATACTCATCTACTCTTGAATAAATTCATTAGTTCATTCATTAGTAAGTTACTGAAAGCTAGAGGGCATGTTTGCCCAAACTGCTTTCTTGGTACCATGTCTTCTCGCTAAACACAAGATCAACACAGCATTTTGTGGTTCTTATTCTATAGTTGAGCCATAAAACAGTTTGAACAGCACATTATTAATGCTAACAAATGATTTTTCATGTCCTGTGATTGATAGCTGGGGTCTTACAGAGGTCTGTACAGCACAGGCTCAGCAGAACACAAATACTGTGAAAACATGCAGAGATACAGAAAATTGTACAGGAGCCACCTCCTGCAGTGTCATATATCAACTTACACCTCAATTTACACCAACAACCTTCTTGGGAAAAACTCTGAGTTTCAATGACTATTCACATTCCTGCCCCTATTTCTAAAAATTACTCTTGACCAGGCATTGAAGAGAAACAATAGGCCACTGGTTGCACAACTGAAATTCTTGTAATTAAACAGATCAAAACCTCTCCACAGTTATGGTTATGATTTGCAAAAGCAAAAGAAACAGAGAGCAATAAATTGCAGCAATCTGAAGGCAAAGCTTAGTGAGAAATGCAAAACTAATTACTCAAACAAAAGATTGTCCATCTTATTGTTTATAAAGAGTTAGCTTAGCTTTGGATGCCTGTGGGGTTTTTTTTACAGATGTTGGAGAGGGGAAAACATTTTCTTTAATTTGCAAAGGATTTCTTGACGCAGTAAAAGTTACATTTTCATAAATGTGAGTGCAAGAGAAATATTGATGCAAATATTCTGCATCATATGAGATTGCTACATCCTGATTTTATTGAAATTAAGAATAAAACTCAGACTGATTTCAGTATTTTAACTCTCTGTGTAGCATGAATAAAAGCCACATTCTTGTGGTGCCTCTGAATGAGTCTTTTACAGAGAGACCAAGTTGTTCCATGAGGTTGGAACTAAAGCCTTCCTAAGTCTAAAATAATTCACCAAGGAAATGGGAATTCAAGGATTGGGAATTATCCTGCAGATGTGATGAGTGGTTAGTCAGCATTTACCTAAGAAGAAATAACCTCCACCTCCCCCCTCCCCCAAAAAATAATTATTGCAAATATTGTACTTCTTTTTCCTTTCATAATATTTTAAGGATTAAAAGGTGAAAGAGGACCTACTGGGGTTCCAGGATTTCCAGGCCAGAGAGGTCTTGATGGCAGAGATGGGGAACTAGGATTGCCTGGGGAAAAGGGAGCCGAGGTATGTTTGGCTTTCCCAGAATTCTCTTCCCTTTCAATTAATGTTATTATCTTATGAAAGGTTATGAAAGTTTTTATCCACTGAAAAATTATTTTCTTGTAAGTATTATTGCTTATTTTGGTGTTTCTGAATATAATTTCTGCATATACTGTGCCCCAATATTATGGGATCAGGGAACAAAAAAATCCACAAAGCCCCTTGTTCCTATTGCCCTTAAATATTTTACAATGCTAACATCATCCACGTAGTCTCTAAATTGTAGAAAGTGGTTTCTCCAGATGATTCTCTAATACACTTTTTCATCATCAAAGAGAGAAGAGAAATTATCTCTTGTTACTTCTTACCAACACGTTTTATTTCAGGGCGACACTGGAGTCTCTCTCCCAGGTGATAAAGGATTCCCTGGGCTCCCAGGACCTCCTGGGGTGAAAGGACAGATAGGATTGCCTGGTTTGGGGTTTCCTGGCCCTCCAGGAGCCAGAGGTAGCCCTGGAGACTTTGGTGATCCTGGTAATGTTGGGCCACCTGGGCCAAAAGGCCAGAAAGGTAATTTTGAGTTTATATTAAGAATGAAATAACAAACATACACGTTTGGTGGCATCCACTACAGTTTCATATGTGCTACATAAAATGTTATCCATTTATAGTGAAGATGTTATTTGTTTATAGGAAAATACAAGTTATATTTAAGGCTTGGTCTGTTTTTTTGCTTATAAAAAGTGCTTAGCCAAGCAAAAACATCTACAGTGATAGTGATATGTATGAACCAGAACCATACATAGAATTGAAATGAAAATATGATTTCTTTCTTGCACTAAAGACAAATTTCCAAGACAAGTAAAATAAAACTAAACCTTTGTCTTTAAAATCTACAACTGCATTACAACAATTTGAAATACAACCAATATTATATAGAAAGCGTTGAAGGAAAATATATTTTAAGATTCTCCATCAAAACTTAAAGAATATGGAAATAACAACGTGCATAAACAGTCACTTCTCATTTGCACATCTAGTTGGTTAGTTCTACAGAAATATTACAGGAAGTGGCCAATTTCTTCTCCCTTTTGCTTCAGGTGACACTGTCTGCATCACATCACCCTACCCTGGAAGTCCAGGTCCCCCAGGTTTTAAAGGTGTTCAAGGTATGTTTATACACTGGGGAATTTTTGATTTTAATTGATATGGAGTTTTAAGTTGCTAATTTATTTTTTTTTTTAAAAAAAGAAGGTATCCTCAAAAGCTCCAGTATTCCACTTTTACTACAGATCCGTGCCTGAAAATGTAAAACTGCAAACACACAGGAGGATACTCCTCTAATAGAATCAAGGGCCAGACAGCTGCAGTTTGCATGATCAAAAGGTGTGCAGGCTGCCTCCATAGAAATAATTAAATGCAGGTAGTTTCAAACTCTGTCCTGCCTCAATTAAAATGCAGGAAAGAGTCTGCAAAACATGCAGATGGCTGGAGTTGGATAAAACCTGGAGTATGTACATCTGGATACTGGGAAAAGATGTGCAAGGCAAAAATACGCTGCAAGTCTGTAATTTCTAAAATTATATTGCTCGTGGCGAGTTGAAATTGAGCCCTAAAATCTGAGTAATTATTACCATTATTTCGACTTTTAAACTTAATTTAAATTCAAATAACTCACCCAGAGACTGGCAAGGCATTTCCTGTGATCGCCTCCAAAGCATTTGAAATTCCTCCGAAAATCCTGATCAGAAGAACTGGAGATAGTGGATTTTCAAGCCCCTTCATGTGGTATTACACAGCTCCCTGACATCAGTATGGTGGGTGGGAACAGCCTTTTATAACACAGCCACGAGGATTTATACAGGGATTGGTGTATTGAGCTCATCTGCACCATTCAAAGTAGATAAATTTTCATGGGATAAAGACACAACACTCAGATCACACATTGGAGCACTCTGCCCATTTATCTGTCTTTTTTATTCCCAGGACCAAAGGGTTTAAAAGGACTCCCTGGGCATCCTGGACCAAACGGCTTTGAAGGGCAAAAAGGCCGTCGAGGCAGACCAGGAGCAGGAATCCCTGGGCCAGAAGGTGAATTGTGCTTATTATTACAACCTGCTGGTCAGGTTGTGATATATAAATGCAAGGAAAGATAGATATACCATGGTAGCACACTGTAGCATAGAATACAGAATAAAATGCAAAGTTCAACATAAGCTAGCGGAACAGGAATCTTTACCAGTATCCCTTTCTTTACTCCAGCTTTGCAAGTGCTGCAATAACCTAAAGTTCAGTGTCCAGAGAGGAAATATTCTCAGAAAACTGGGAACAATTAGTAAAATTTTAGGAAGGGGACTAAACTGGACAAGAGTTACAGCCTTCAAGACAGATGCTGCCCCAAAGAAAACTGCTGTCACTTCCCACGGGATTTACCTCCTTCAATCCTCATGTATCATTAGCTACAAATGAGAAACCTGAAATTTCACGTGTGATGTTATTTTTCTTTGCAAAGTAATAATTTAAATCTAGTTAAATTTGGATTATAGCATTCCACTGCTCGGGGGAAAACAAACAAACAAAGCAACAAACACAAACCCAAACACCTCCTGAATCATGCCCTGTTTGAATTTAAAAATCCTCTCAACAGGCTTTCGAGGCACAGCTGGTGATCCCGGTGACCAGGGGGAAAGAGGATCCACAGTTGATGGTAAAAACGGCCCTCCAGGCCCACCTGGCACAGATGGTCAGAAAGGTCTTCCAGGTGACACCACGTATGGCCCTCCTGGAATCCCGGGAAACAGGGGACTGCCAGGACCCCCTGGAGCACAAGGAGCAAGGGGGAATCCAGGCATTCCTGGGCTTCAAGGTACGGGACAGTTTTTGTGAAACATATATCCATGTTCAAAGGGCAAGATCTGAGGAAAGGTGGTCCTGATTGAGATAAAACTCCCTGTAGGAACACCTGTAGAACTGGCCCCAGTGCTGTGCCCTGGTGCAGACCAGGGAGCTCCCCCCACTCTGCTCCTACTCATCAAAAACTATCACCCTTACCCAGAGATGAGGGTTGAATTCCTTACTGTTCCTCAAATAAAGAAGCTTTCCACACCAGCCAATCCTAAATGACAGGAGAGCATCAACTTTCACAAACTGGAAAAAACAGACGACAAGGAAGACCCTTCAGTAACTGAACATGCACGTTTCAAAATTAAAATGAGGAATTCTGAAGGATGGCGAGGAATGGAGCTAAAACATTCTATAACACTGTTTTTTTCCCCCCAGGACAACCTGGCACCCCAGGATTTCCAGGTGCCAAGGGTTTCAGAGGCCCAGAAGGTGATATAGGAGCACCAGGCTGTCCAGGCTTCCCTGGTCCACCCTGTGTCACGGGCTTACCAGGGCCACCAGGACTCCGAGGTGCCATGGGCCTGCCAGGACCTCAAGGTAGACCACATCCCCACGGGGTTGCCTCACAGCACCAAGCTTTGCACGTATTTTCAGCCAGATTTCATCACATGATATGTCTGTCACTAAAGAAATGAAAGAAAACAAACATTCCAGGTGATAAATCTAGGCAGGGCCAAGACTCCAACATGGTAACAAAGCTTCCAAGTAATTTTGCCATGTTTACTGATATTTGCTGATTTATACCAAGTCTATCACTTTCTGCTTCTTAGATACAATTGCTGAACATTCTCCTGCATTTACATACATAGATTAAAGCTCTTTTTCTCAGGTTTACCAGGCTTTAAAGGCCAGAGGGGAGACAGGGGCCAAGCTGGGCCACCTGGAATCAAAGGTCTGAGAGGTTCTCCAGGCTCACAAGGTCCCCCAGGTCCTCCAGGCTCACGAGGGCTCCCAGGACTGCCAGGCAATAGAGGACCTGCTGGTTTCCCAGGAGAAACAGGTGTGTCCAACATCCTGCAAAGCACCTCATCTGTCACATCTCTTGTAGAGGGAGCTATTTCTGCTGCTGTTAACACTAGGGAGTACTTGGCACCCTCCTTTCTTTCCAGCTTCAAGAATAAGACCCTGCAGCAGGGTCTTATGATAAAATCAAAGGGATGGAAGTAGTTCAGTGCATCTTGGTGCATCCTGGTGCTTCAGTTGTTTGACAGCACTGATCCATTTCCATCTATTATTTCCTACTGTAATGGCTTGTAATATGCTTTAATAAGAGCAATATGTTTAGATGTTGGCCCGTTTAGGAGGCTGGTTAGCAGTGCCTTGGGAGGCAATCCTGAAGGGCAGGGAGGTCCAGAAAGGCTGAATATTCTTCAAGAAGGAAATCTGAAAGACACAGGAACATGTGCTGAAAGACAAGCCACAGGAAAGACGACCAGCACAGCTGAGCAGGGAGCTTTGGCTGGAACTCGGGAAGAAAGGGAGAGTTTATGAAGTTTGGAAGAAGGGACAGGCAACTCAGGAGGACAAGGGTGTCATGAGGTTATGCAGGGAGAAAAGCAGAAGGGCCAAAGCCCAATTATAAGACCTCGAGCTTGCTGCTGCTGTTTGAAATGAGAACGTTTCCATAAATACATTGGCAACAAAAGGAGGGTTAAGGAGAATCTCCATCTTTTATTAAATGAGAGGAGGGAAACACAGTGACAAAGGATGAGGAAAAGACTGAGGTACTTAATGCCTTTTGTAAAACAAAGCATTTCGTGTTACCAGGAAGCAAAGGGATTCAGGGACCCCAAGGATTCCCAGGACTCCCAGGAATACAAGGCACAGAGGGAATCTCCGGTGCAAAAGGCGAAGAAGGAAAAATGGGTCCACCTGGGCCTGGTGGAGAATGTGGGGATGCAGGAACAAAAGGTTTGTGAAATTTGACTTCACTCTGTAGTTATGTTGGTGCTGTGTTAGGAATATATTTACTTTTTATAGGAAAGAGAATAACCATCTGCAAGGTGCAATCACAGGCAGTGCACAATTGCCATCTTTTGTAATCTTTCATAATTCTCCTGATTTAACATCACTTGGGTTACTACTGAATTGACTAAAAAGCAAGAGAAGTGGGATAAATTTTGTTAGCAGTGAGCCTGGTGAAACAACTGAGGACCACATTAGTGTTTGAAGGCTCTCTCTATTAGGAAAGTCACTACTAAAATTAATTTTCAGGACATTTCATTCATGAGATATACTTACATTTCTTATCTTTGGCTCAAAGGTGAAAGGGGGCCTCCAGGAGACAGCGGCTTCATTAACATCCGTTTAGAGAAAGGGCAAATGGGAGACCCAGGGTTTCCTGGTGAGAGTGGATTCAGAGGTGAAAGAGGTAAGGCCATAAAATGAAGCCATGCAGGGACACTTATTCATCTGCTCTAAATCACTGGTTTTCACTGGTAGGGACTGGAGGCTGCAGAAGCAACCAACAACCTTATCATGTTTACAAATTCTTAAAGCAGCAGGATAGTTTCTTTGGACAATTACCCAATACACAGAGTGTGGCCACACACAAAGTGTGAAAGCGTTGCCACGCTCAAAATAAGTGTCAAATAATGGCTTGACTTTATTGGTCATTATCTTGATCTGCAATTATCTTAGGTGAAAAAGGCAATACTGGTTACAGAGGCACCCGAGGATTGCCAGGGAAGAACGGTGTTCCAGGACTGCCAGGTGACCAAGGTGACACCGGAGTGATGGGCTTTCCAGGACCTCTGGGTTTCCCAGGACCAAAAGGCTTTACAGGAATTACAGGTTTTCAAGGAGAACCAGGTGACCAGGTAAACAGAGGGGTAGTGAAATGGCCTAGACTTTGCAGTTATCTCCTATCAAATAGGAGGAAGGGTCCATGAATTGTACTCACCATTAGATCTTCCCTCTCAGAAGAGACTGTCAATATAGCAGGAAATGTAAATTGCCTAATACCTAAATTTTTTGATTACATTTCAGCAGGGACTGTAGTTGGAGTCAGCGCAGGGCCTCTCCCAGCTGCATGTCCTGATTTTGTTCACTTCCTCTTGGTGGAAGTCCAGGCTACATCACACTAAATAGGAGGGAAATGCACCATCAAGTTTTTATCATTATTCCTAAGAACAGCTTGACAGATCATTTACCACAGAGATCATAACGCAGCAGCAGCACAATTAGGAGATTAATATGTAGGTGCTCCTTCATATCCTTCTGTGTGGAGTGGACAAGCCAAGAGACACAGCAAACCAAGTCACCTCTGCCTGTGGGGCCAGTTTGCTCCAGGCAGAACCCAGGCAATTATCAAATTTCTTTGAAGAGGTAATGTGTGGTTTGCTGATTACAGGTCATTATTCAAAAGGGAAAAATAGGGAAATCTTTGCATTTTTATTGTTACATCACAACATATTGCTGATTAATGTTTGTAGTAAATTTTGGGTAACATACAACAATATTTGGTATATTTTTATGGTACCTTTTAAATCAAATTACTCAGGCCATCTGTGGGGATTTAAGCTGTTTGAGCCAAGAATTAGAATGAAGTATAAAAGCACAAATTCAAAATTATTAGCAAGTCTAATCTACAGTTTCTTGGAAGTGTTAGTGGTCAGTGTTAGACGTGTAACAAAGACAACATGCTTTTCTGCTGAGCTTAAGATACAGTTTTGCTAAGAGCACCAAATGCTCTTATAGATTATTCCTGCTACACACAACATATGTCAAACATTTTTTTTTATTTTTTTTTTTTTAAATCAGGGTGAGGTTGGCTTACCAGGAATCCCAGGAAATCCAGGACTGCCTGGGCCCAAAGGATGCAAAGGTAATGAGTTTATACACACAGGCTTTGAAAAGAGCAATATTGTGAGGATGTGTGTGCAATAGATCACAAGGACTCACTAGAAAATTCATTTTCACTTCTGTCCTGTTTTCCTTTAAAACATGAATGTAATTAGAAACAAGTCTGACTTACCTGAAGGCAGAAATTGCATTTCGGTATATCCTGTAACAGTTTGTTCCTTTAAAAGATGATCTTATTAATTTAGAAGATAAATTTGTGTCAAATTTCACTGAGTTTAAAAATTCCATGACAATCAAGTACAAATCCATTCTTATGGATATGAAAAATTTGTCAATATCTATAAGAGAAAAGGCAATCAGGTGAACCGTCATAATTTGCAATTTTCATCCTGTGTTCTCACAGTTCCTTTTCTAGCTGGTAATATCTCTCAGTAAATTTTCTGATCTTACAAACCTGTCCAGCTTTGCTTTTGTGGATGAAAAAGATCCTTGTCTGAAATGGAAGTCCTTGTACCTCCACAGGTGAGAGAGGGGACCCAACTCCTCTGCTTGGTGCCCGTGGTCGGAAAGGGCCACCCGGAGATCCAGGATCAGCAGGTACCTCCGTCTGCTGAAGAAACAATTGCATTTAAGAGCTTGTTTTCTCTAAGTTTTGTTAGCAGAGAGGGAGCTCTGAAGGATTTGAATAAGATTCTCTTTCTTGTCAAGAAACCCTTTGCTGAATTTTATACTTTTTTTAACTTATCGTGAAATGAAGAATGGGAAACTTTTAACAAAGAAATGCTAGATTACTCCCTTTTTTTTTTTCCTTTAAGGGCCCTGTGGATTCCCAGGGGAGAAGGGTTCACCAGGAATCCAAGGACAACCTGGAGGGCCAGGATCCAAGGGTGACCCTGGATATCCAGGAATACCAGGATTACCAGGTAATACCAAAGTTTTAAAAAACAGTGTAATAGCACTGTTGAGGAGGCCCCTCTGTGTAGGAGGCTGGAGAAATCAGAGGTCATGTGAAGGGGTGTATTGAAAGCTAAATCAACAATTTAAAAGATTTGCATATTCACAGATTATTGTTTTTTCCACTCTCAGGGGCTACAGGTCCTCAGGGATTACCAGGAGAACCTGGGGAAAGAGGGAAACGTGGAATTTTGGGACCTCCAGGATTGCAAGGATTACCTGGATTCCAAGGCAGAAAAGGTAAACAGTATCCAGTGGCATTCTAGTGGTGATGTAACAGCACCAAACACAAATACCCTTTTAGGAGGGAAAATGGAAAAGGCCTAACTATGACCATGATTTGAATTCTGTGGTCGTTTAAACTATCAGAAGAATTAAGCCAGTTCCCATCACCTTTGAAAAGTAACATAAATGCTACCTCAGAAAACTGGGATACAATTTAGAAGGGGAAAGGTAGAAACAGTGTCTGGCTCGGCTGGTATCGCAGAACTTAAGAAAAAGAAGTTTGCAGTTAATTCAGTTTTTCACTTTTACTGAAGTTATGCTGTGTTCCACATTTTCACCATGGAGTGCCACTGTTACTCTACAGACCCAGCAGACTGCTGTGGACAGATTTGTCTTATAAACTTGTTTTAACAAATTACGATAAGTTGGTTTTTTCTGTTCATTTTGTTGTGGTGTTGTTTTCTCCCAAAACTGAATTTTGAGGGGTTTAATGTAGAAGTGTTTCCTCCACATCCTAATTTACACTTTTCACAATGATTGAGTTCAGATTGAACAGTAATTCATCCATATGGTTGTTTTTGTTGGAGAACATATTAACTTTTTCTATGATCAGAACTAAAATTTTAAGTCACAGTAATAGTTCATGAAGAAAGTTATCAACTCTGCATCTTCTCTCTGTTATATTGTGCTTCATAACCAGTTCCTGAACAGGAATATTAGTGACCCATATACAGAAATCACAGTAAAGTAACACTTGGACTGTGATAAATGCTTAGAGAGAACAACAGATCCACTTTTTCAAATTCAACCTAAGGAAAAATCAAGAAGGTTTCTTATAAACTACTGAAAGTGGAAATGAAAAATGGAAACCATTTATGATGGCTTGCAGTAAATAAGTGGTGCTGATTTAAAGTGTCGTGACAGATTCCCTGCTGATGCATAATGTGCAAGAGAACATTTCAGTGTTGCAAACAATATTGGCTGTAACAAAGGCAGAGATCTGCAGTGGCAGGGATGTCTGAACTGAGAAGGGTCAAAAAAAACCCCACAAGTGGCTGCTCAAAGGTAACCACACAGACTTACTTACCCATCCCACTGGCTCTCATTTACATGGAAGGCCTTGTGCCTACACAACTTGAGGATTTTTCAAAAATTAGTTAAACGGCATCTACCAAAGCATAATCCCATTTTCTTTATTACAGTAGTTTCACTGGTTAAGGGCTTAGTCTGGCAAGCCTTACTTGTGTGAGTAATCCTTGATGAAGAAAGCAATATTAAGAACATCAGCGGAATTACTTGCAGAAGTAGAAGCTGAGTTGGGCTGTCCAATACCAGAAACAGTAGTTCATGCCTAGGTCAGCCAATTCAGCTGTACCTAGAAATATGGGACTGCAGCAATCCAAAAATCTAGAATTACAAGTGCTGATATTATAATGGATTGTTGGCAAACGTGTCAGAAATTCCCTGGAAAGCGAGTGAACCAAGCCATCAATCTTGCCTGAATGAGCCAAAGATCAAAAAACGTTTGCAGTGGTGACCTGGGGGCCAAAATTAGTTAGGAGTTGGTAATAATTTTAAAATACCACTGTTAAATTCCCCAAATGCGACTCTTACATAAATCTGAAAATGGGAACCTGTTCAAAGCACAAGGAGGCCACAGAAAGCAGGACTTAAACTTAGAATGTCATGAAAAGTTAAAGAACAGTTAATTAAGGGCAAGAAGATATCACAGGTTGGATTACTAGCACCTCACATTACAAAGTGGATTACACAGAGAGTACATTATCAATGTCTTTCAGGTTTTCAAACAATCTTCTGGATTTAAATTTTTCCAGTCTGGTGTTTGCTGCAGGCTGGAATTTTTTCACCTTTCAATCCATCCATTGTTAAATTTTAACTAAAATAATTCAACAGTTCCTCAGGGCAGAGCTATATGATTATAATTTTTGGTGTGCCTGTCAGGAAAAATGAAAAGGCACTTGAGTTCTCTTTCTCAGATGACCCATCTGTGAACTAGGGACCTTTAAATCTGGCAGATGAAGCAGCTGATGAAGGGCATTTGTGTTGCTGTTCCTACAGCAATTTGTCTCTGCCAGATTTGACTAGTTTATGAACTTTTTTAAAAAAATATGTCCATTCACATGTGCTTGAGTAGAGCAATAAACTCTCCCAAGGTTCACTCCCTGGATATACAGCGGATTGTTGTGCTACAGGACATCCTGGGACCGAGCATGGGCACCAGAACACAGAACTGACATATCTTCCATGCCAGGAAGGAGCCAGAGGGGGAAAAGGAGACAAAGATAATTCAGATTTGGGGAAAAAAAACCCCACTGCAACTGGACTGGGAATCCTGCATGACAGGGAGGAGAACAGAGGTGGAACAGGGACAGGAACGGGCACTGACAGTGTTGCTCAACTCATTGACCATCAGTGTCCACTCCAATCTGTCCCTCTCCAGAGCAAGAGGAATCCCCAGTCTGTTCCTCTGCCTGAAACCTCTTTGAAACCCGTGACCAAATGACCCCTCAGTTTTGCCAGATACATTCCTATCACCAGCAGACTGTACATTTCCATATTTAATAATTCATATCTAAAGCTTAAAAACCTATCAAGTGCTGAAGACATGGAGACATTTTTACCCTCCACTGCAAACAGTGAATATAAACTCAGAGTAGTTCAATTTTTTAAAAAAATGGATGAAAAAGTGCCATCTATGTTTTTACTTACTGTTTTAGCAATTTTCAAAAAAGCACAGATTATAAAGCAATAGCTGTACCTGACTAGATTTAAGTCACTGTCATCCAGCGAACCTCACTAGTGACAAAGCTGTTCTGTACACTATCACGTGCCATCATATTGTCTCAATTACAGATTTGTTGTCCTCAAAGACTTTGTGCTGCTCAGTTCAGAAAAATTTCGTACCAGTGTGGTGCAAAAAAATCAGGGTTTTCTGTGTGAAATCTGCAGCACCAGAGAAAAGAAGCCAAGTGAAAATTTCACCTCTTTTTAGTGCAGCTAAATTAAACTGCACTTACATTTTGAACAGAAGCTGTAAAGAAGTTCCAGCTTTACAGGTCCTTTAGATGGTGTCTGCAACCCCATCTCGAGGTCACGAAGGGATAACACAACTAACTTTGGATGAGTTAACCACATGTAACAGTAGCAGCCTAGACACAGACACAACTTAATAAATTAGCCCATATCAAGCTTCCTACTGCTGACTGCAGCATGGAAATACCTGTAGGATTGAAAGGTATGTTTTCTGCTTCGATGTGAATGATTTCATTCTCATTGCTGTTTTCAATTTGTTCCCATTTTCCTTTCCAAAAAGGCTGCACTCAGGTGCAGTGTGATCTCATCTGCAGTTGCCAATAAGAATCAAATTCAGCAAAAACCCCATCTTGATCCAGAATGTGTTGTCAGATAAACAAACAAACAAACAAAAAGGTATAGCTTCTAATTGTGACTTGAAAGGATTATTATTGTGGCATCCAGTCCTGCCTATAATCTACAATACCTTTCAGGTCTTCCTGGACTTCCTGGACTGGATGGCTTAGATGGACTAAAAGGTCAAAAAGGTTCTGCAGGAGCTCCAGGTAAAGAAAGAAAAGAGGAATGTGGAACAGGAAATCTACTCTTAAATGACTGAAGGTGGAAGGAGTGGAGAATGTGATTTTGATGTTTTCCTTGCCCAGAAGATATCATCCAAGCTCAGACCAAACTTCCCAACAGAATCTAATGACACACCTGCAGTCATTTGTGGGGAAAGCTTTCAAACTTCCATTCCTCACACAGTTTTGTTGGAATGGTTCAAGGCTGTTTATAAAATTAAAATGTTCACTGCAGATGATTCAAAGGAGAGCCAAGTCTCCTTTCTTTTTTTTTTTTTTAACATGTAAAAGATGAAGCTAACAAATTAAAAGGAGACTTGTGAAATCCCAGCCCCATTCTTTAATGGGAGTTGTGCCACAAACTTAAGAGGAACCTGGATTTCACTCACACTGATGTATTTGCAGCTTTCAAAATATGCTTTTGAAACATCATTAAAAAAAAACAAACAAAAACACAATGCTTACCATCTATCTACAGTTTAAAAATATATGCTGATAGGTAATTAAATTTAGAACCACGTAAGTAGTTTACATTTCAAGTTACAGACAACAGTGACACAACATAAAATAACCCCTGAAGAAGAGCCTTAAAGCAAAGAGATTGCTTTCTTTGAAAGAGATGAATTAGGGCCAGATTCAACAAAACTCCATCCAGCTTCCAAGAGAGAACCAGAAAAACAGCACTAGGCAACCCTTGCGAGGAGGAACATCTGCAGCTGGTATTGCTATTCTGCACATCTGTATTTGTACTCACTGTAAGCTTCATGTACAAAACTGTTTTCTTATAAAGGTCAAAGTGAAACAGGGCCCCCAGGGTACCCAGGAGAAACTGGACCAAAAGGAGACAGAGGTGAACCTGGATGGCCTGGTGTTTCTATTCCAGGCCCCCCTGGAGAAAGGGGATTCCCAGGATTCCCAGGTAAGAAAAGGTTTTTTCCATAGTGCTGCTTTGCAAAATTGAAATTAAGCTCATACAGGCTCTTACCCTGCTTAAGATGAACATTGTACATACCCTGAAGATTCCCTCCCTAAAAACATTGCTGTTGTAATAATGTGCTGATGATTCCTGAGTAGAGATCCAGAGACCCTGGAATTTCTTGTTTACGATGTTACAGGAGGGAAAAGAATGAAAATAGGAAGTGATGGACTTGGACAGACTCAGGGAACTGCTAGGTAGGGTTGCCTGTTGGAAAGAAATTCCTGAAGGAAAAGAGTGCAGAAGATCTGGTGGTCACAGAACCACAGTAAATCCATCAACTATTGTGATGTAAATGCAAGGTGGAACTGCATCACAGGATTGACACGATTATTTGAGAGCTTTGTGATATGAGAGTTACACAGAAATAGGAAAAAGCAGGCGTTTGAGGAAGGGTCACTGAGAAAGTTCAGAGATTTGAGCATCTGTCCTCTGAGGACACGAAAACGAGGGAGGGTGCATTCTTTAGGTTACTTGGATTTTTATGGGAAGAATTAAGAATTTAAAAAGGTAAATATTTTCACTTTGGCAAGATGGCTTCATTAGCCTGATCACTGGTATGTTTGATATCAAAGTTACCTCCCTGACTTCTCATGTCGGCAGTCTTTGACTTAGCAACTTCTGTCTGTAATCTAAAAAAAAAAATTCAAATAATTCTTTTCTTTTCAAAAAACCCCCATGGTCCTTTAGGTAGAAGAGGACCTGTTGGACCCACTGGACCTATGGGAAGATCTCCTGATAGTGCTTCTCCTGGTCCTCCAGGTGATCAAGGACCACCTGGCTTAGATGGCATCAGAGGTATTAAAATTAAAAATACCAATTTTTATCATGTTAAAAAAAAAAAAAAAAACCCTGAGGCTGCTTGGAATCACAGGGTTACTGTCTGTGGAACGATGTATACAAGTGCACAGGGAATAAAGAAACCCATCAATACCTCAGTGGATACACAGAGGGGAGAACACTGGATGGATCACCAGAGCAAGGACAAAAATACAGATCTCCAGATTAGGCAACGTGGTAATAAAACTATAATATAAAATATAAATATCAAGAAACAGCGTTGCAATGCATGTACCATTAACTTGCTGCCTTTTGCTTCCACAGAACTCAAACAGCTTTGGGAAATAATATTCCTATTATTTTCTTCCTTGGAAAGGCTAATGTTAGTGTTTCCAAAAACATGCAAGGGCTGTCCTACATCCTAGGGGGAAAATACCAAAACAAAAATCAGTGGAACAAGGCTATTTTTAGATGTTTGTCTTTGTACATACATTAAGAATAAAGTTCTATTACCACAGGTCATCCTGGGAATCCTGGGCCTCCTGGAGAGACCATCTTGGTGCGAGGAGATTCAGGTGACGTCGGCGCTCGAGGGGCACCAGGGAATCCTGGCCAGAGAGGACAACAAGGAGCCAGAGGTCCTCCAGGGAACCAAGGAAGAGAAGGCCCAAAGGGTATTATGAGCTCTGCAAAGAGAAAAGTCACGAATTTTAGTTCAGCTCAAGAGCAGGGAGAGGAGAAGAAGAAGTGGGCATTTCTTTCTGGGACGCTCCAGAGTGGAAGTGTCCCAAGCAGCCAGGCTTCATTTTATTTATGTTGGGGTTTATTTCCAGGTCCTATGGGGGTCCATGGCCCACAGGGTCCACCTGGTGCTACAGGACAACCAGGAGACCAAGGTTTTCCAGGAAGACCCGGTCCCAGAGGTCCCACAGGTACTTAAGAACCCACTGCTGCTCATCAGTCAAGTGTAACTGTGACCCTTCTATTCATATATAATCATACTAACATTTACCTGCATACAGACACTTTAAACAAGCTCAGAAAAAAAGCTCACAATTGCCAACTTAATTGATTTCTCATTTGAGTAGTGTAAAAATTTCTGAACTAAGTATTTATTTCTAATGTCACCTCATGCAAGTGATTTCGCTTCTCATTCCATTCTTTACTCTAATTTACATGCCTGCAACTTGTTCCCACCTGCACCACAATGGCCACAATCTGCTTTCCATTTTTCAAACCCTTCAGGTTTCATAGGTAAGTTCATAACTATTGATTATTGTTCTTTTTGTGGGACCTCCCCTCATGTGTAGATAACTCAACTCTTATTAGAAGGTATTTTTGGAGTGGCTGCCAGGAATAGTAGATAATGCTATAATGTCAATGAGAATTATGAAATATCTTGTTTCTAGTTAGAATTGGTGTGGTTTTTTTTGGTTTTCACACAAGATGCTTTTCTAACCAAAGGTTTAGCAAAATCCCAACCCTGGATTACAACAGACACTGAACTCTTCATCTGACTAAACTATGTTCCAAAATGCAAATAGGCAAAAGCTCCCAGTAACTTTCACCAATATAAAATGGGGCTATCCTTATTTTTTTTATATATTATAATTATTTCAAATGGCTATTATGGGCTAGCTTTTTATGGCCTGCTTATTGCAACCAAATAGGCAAAATACTGTCAAATTTTACATGTGCTGAGGTGCTTGCGCTAAAGTTGGGTCAAATTTAGGCTTTAACTCAAATCAGTTGGGGGCATATTAAGAGTAGAACTGTACACCCAATATTTCAAACATGGAATTGTTTAGCTTGGAAAAGATGATCAAATGGAACCATTAAGCCAGCATTGCCAAGTCCACCACTAAACAATGTCCCTAAAGTATCACATCTAAATGTTTTTAAACACCTCCAGGGATGCCCACTTCCCTGGGCAGCCTATTCCAGGGCTTGACAACCCATGAAGAAATATTTCCTAATATCCAATATAAGTCTCCCCTGGTGAAACTCGAGGTGATTTCCTCCTGCCACTGGCCTTGCCCACCTGGGCAAAGCTCACATCAGCTGGCTTATGCTGGCTAATGCTTGCCATGCCTTAAACGCTGCGCTAAAAGACTAAAATTACAAGCAGCGAGACTTAATAATTCCAGATTTTAAGATACCCAAAGTATTATCTTGAGCACCAAGGTCAGCTCACGTTTATGTTGATTTTTCACACGGGAGCCATTCACCACTCCTCCAATTCACCCTCCTGTTACGCATTCCAGGTGACCCTGGGGAGCCAGGAATAGTTGATGATTCGTGCCCTAAAATCCCAGGCCCCCCTGGGGAAGCAGGGCAGAGAGGAGAGGACGGCTCTGCAGGATTACCAGGGCCAATAGGCCACCCTGGACCCCACGGTAAGCTCATGTTTTCCATCTTCCCTTCTCCTGGGCCAGGGAGGGCAAAAGCACCAGGCACTGTTGGGAAAAGACTTCCTCAAATGGTATTTTCCCCTTTTCCCAGCAAACGATAAAGCAATGCCTCCAACCACTCCTATGGTTTAGACATATTTGAAGGATGTATATAAAAATGTAAAAATTTAGCAGTAATGAATCCCAAAGCTCTGATAACCAAAAGTCCTAAAAAGACACTGAAGCCAGAGAGGCAGCTGCAACAGTGCTCTTTATCTGTCAGAAGGTGAAAGCTGCCACAAAAGAAAACTGACCAAGGAGATCTTAAAAAGAAGTGATGGAAAACTGAAACGTTCTTCTGACAGATAAAAAGAAAACAAGGGTGATGCTGGTACTGATGATTCCAACAGAGAGAGCATCTTCATGGAAATAAAGCACAGCCTGTCTGCAGAGTGTCTTGAGTTTAGGTAGTGGGATCCCTCATGTGGGTTTAGGTATTTCCTGCTTGAGAAACTGAAGTTTGTTGTAGTGGCTGCTCTGGACATCCAGTATCTCCAGAGGGAAAATCCATTCTGTTCTCCCAGGAGATTGCTTGCAAGAGTTTCTGTGAAACTGGGGGATACAGTGATACATACCTGCACTGGTTTCATGAAAGAAATAAAGAAATACTTAGTAATGTTCCTCCTTTCATTAAGATAGGAGAAGTCCAATGTTCTTCTGGCTTGGAAGGCAAACTGGAAGTTTCACTGGCAAAAGCAATGTGCTTTACTAAAGCTTCAGTGTGCTTAAGCTTTGGCAGAATAACTGTGCAATAAACATAGAAAAGCTGTTAATTGTTTTGACTGGTTTAGGTTTTCTTAATGAATCCAGTAAAAAATAACTTTGCGAAATTCTGAATGCTGTGAGACAGCCCTGAATGACTCAGTGTGCAGGTTAAACAGCAAAATCTGCAAGGAATGAAACACACCATCACTGAGAAACAACTGCACTGGGTGCCAGAGAAACAGCCTCATCTGAAAACTGGTTTTTATCAAAAGAGGGAAACCACTGCTAAGTACAATAATAGCTGACAATATGCCACAATTGGCTTCCCTGATAATGTTTGTTAGTGAGGGCTTTAATTTCAACTGTAAATCACAAAACTTCCAGGGAGAGGATGTAAAACCTCATCAGGAGCTGCTGTAATGAAGCCATGCCTCTGAGCTACTGCTGTGGTCACAGAGTGGCTAAGATGGGAAGAGAATTCCCAGCAGAAAGGGGGGTCTGCACCTCCCTGTCCCGGTGTCTGACTGGCCCTTTGTGTTTGGTCGATGCAAAACCTTAAATGCAGCCACAGGAAGCAAAAGCACATCCTTTGTATTTATCCAGGAAGAAAAGGTGAAGAAGGGGCATGTGGCCTGCCAGGTCAAGATGGCTCACCAGGGGCACCTGGGCCACCAGGTGACCAAGGGAGCAGAGGAGAGCAAGGATATGCTGGGCCACAAGGTAAGAATGGGACACGACCCTGGGGGAGAGATGAGTGGGAGATGATGGACAGACCAAGTTTCATCTCTACCCCCCCAGTTCACACAGGGATACATCCACCTCTAGCCTGAGATTCTATGATGCTTCTTTCCCCCTCTCAGTTCAAGCACTGATATAGAGACATTTGTGAATGATTCTGTAACCAGACCTGTTGAAAGGAAATTTATCTCAGCATCCATTATTAACCAGCAAGGCAATTAACCCCAGAGGCTCAGACAGCACATATCAATAGGCATGCATCTCTGAGTCAAGGCTAATGGGACAACTGTCTGGGAGTAATTAAAATTGTATTTTAACTGTGACTGCTCTTGAATAAATGAAGGGTTTCATACACATGTGAGGAAGGGGCATCGACTGTTACTGCAAAGATTCGAATGCAGTCCAGAAAAGTCATCCTACTGGTGAGTCTGGGAAATCCTTGCCCACCTCCATTCATTTCTTAATCCCTACAGCACAAGACAGGTACAACAGAAAGGCCAAGTGCCAAGCACTCAGGGGCAATGCAGTTCAGTTCTCTGCCATAAGAAGGATAACATAAGTCCACTGGTGTCTTTATTGTCCATGACAGCCCGTGGAGTTGTGTTATATTGAGTCAGGAACTCCTTACTGAACACTCAACACATAGCTAGTGTGAAGATTTGCTGTATTTTATGAAATTTATGGAATTTCCTTTACCTTTCTCCTGTGAATAAGGTCCACCTGGCCAGACTGGTATCCCAGGACCACCAGGCCCCCACACGAGATCTGCAAGTGGATTCTTGCTCGTCCTTCACAGCCAGTCAGACAGAGAACCGCTCTGCCCACAGGGGATGCCAAAATTGTGGACTGGCTACAGTTTGCTGTACCTGGAAGGACAGGAAAAGGCCCATAATCAAGATCTTGGTATGTATTGTAGTGATAATTGAATGAATCTGCTGCAGTGCAATTGAATGAAAAAACTATTTCCATCTCTAAGTAATTTTGACTAGAATTTGGAGGGATGAGTGGTTTATTTCACTTATCCCAGGGAGTAATTTTGGGCTCTCTTTGAAGTGTCTGGAGAGATTTTCCTAGGTCAGAAATCTCATTTGGTCACACTCAAAGAGCTTCCCGGAGGATCTGCTCCTTTTTGACTGTAGAGACAGCTTGGGCAAAAGAGCTGGTTAAGTTGGGTGGTTCCAGTTTGACCCTGTAACTAAGTTTTACAAGTAGATTATGTGTCATGTGTAGAGCAGAACTCTCTGCTTTTAAGAGTCAGAAGCTAATGGTTTTGGAAAATGCCAAAGCAAAGCTTCTCCCAGAGGCAGCTTCTTTTGGTGTCCTGGGTCATTTCTTCTACTTCCTCTACAGTTCTGACTGAAATCAGCTGTTTAAATAAGCTGCCTGATTTGCAGTCTGATTGGTGGCAAATTTGCACAGAAAATGTTTCTTACATTCTCGCTGAGTTGTTATACAAGAGTCAGAGAAGTCTCTGAGGAGGAAAGATCAGGGACCTAAATAAGCTGAACAAAACAGAAGTGTTTAGAAGAGCAATAAAAGGAGATCTTTATAATAGCAGTGATGTTTTTTAAAATGTTTTCACTGTTGTGTGATGGCATTCCCCAGGAGAGCCAGTTGCTAACAGAATGTCTCCTAACAGCAATGAAAATAAAATTCAAAGAAAGCAGAGCCCCCATCTCCCAATTTTGCAGGAATTTTCCCTATTCAGGCTACTCTAGATCCTTTATTAGTACTGGAATGGGAAATTATCAGTGATAAATAAAACTGGCTGCTGTACAGAAATGTCATATGTCTTTAATGAAGGTGTTGGAGCTCGGGGGCATTGCAGAAATAACACTTCACACAAAATTCAAGGCAGAACTTTGGGCAGTGATTACTGGTAACTAAATAGGTCATCCTGAAACTGTTCTAAAGTCAGTTCTGGAAGAACTTCACCTCTGAAATATGCTGCAGTATGCACTGGTCACTTCTCAGTTCCCACTGATGTCTGCCTGATGAGAATTTTGCAGGATTGGCTCTGCAAAATCCCTCAATCCTTTTATTTCACTCCAAGATTCTGTGAAACCTTTCTGGAAGAGCTGCTGAGATTTCAGCTTAATGCACTGGCAGCAATGGCTTGTCATACTTTACAAAAACTTGCTATTTATCAGCATTGGCATTTGGTTTCTCACTGCTCCTAATGAGTTTGTAAACAGCTGATCTCCTTTTAAACCAGCCACCACCTCTTTCCTTAATTTATTTTTCAGCGTCGGCACAGCTAAGAAATTTGTTATCATAACTGTTTCCCAGGGTGACAGAGTACATCCTGTTTAAATATTGGATTGTGACACAAATATTAATGGTCAAGGAAGATACTTATTGGTAAAAAAAGTCTCCATTTTCCATATAAGTCAGTCTCCACTTTCCATATAAGTCAGTCTCCATTTTCCATATAAGTCAGTCTCCACTTTCCATATAAGTCAGTCTCCACTTTCCATATAAGTCAGTCTCCACTTTCCATATAAGTCAGTCTCCACTTTCCATATAAGCAGCCACTTTGGTAAAGGTCTGGGAGGTGTAAGGTCTGTGAATCACCCAACCACTGTTAGGATATCCTGTTTTCCAGCAACACCGGCCAGGATACTATTTCCAACTTACCAAGAAGGAGTAACTGGCATCATTTGTTCTCGTTTTCAGGTCTGGCAGGCTCTTGTCTCCCCGTGTTTAGCACCATGCCCTTTGCCTACTGCAACATCAACCAGGTGTGTTACTACGCCAGCCGGAACGACAAGTCCTACTGGTTGTCCAGCGCCGCCCCCCTGCCCACGGAGCCGCTCTCCGAGCAGGAAATCCAGCCCTACATCAGCAGGTGTGCTGTGTGCGAGGCCCCAGCCCAGGCAGTGGCAGTTCACAGTCAAGATGAGTCCATCCCTCCCTGCCCAGCGAACTGGAGGAGCCTTTGGATCGGGTATTCCTTTCTGATGGTGAGAGTCGGGGGCGCGCCATCGTATCGGAAATTCTCCTCCGCCCAGCTTTTTGGGTGCTGGAGGTTCAAAGATTTTTTTTTTTTGGGGTCTGAAAAGTAAATTATCCAGTTCCTACTTTGAACATTGAAAAGGAATACTCACAACAAGGGTTAGAGTTCCAAACTGCAGAACCCAGCTGCAGCTGCATGACTGCACTCGCAGCCTTCAGACACACGTTTTCTTAAAGTTACAAAGATTTTGCTTGTGGGATTTTCAGGTACAGAGACACAATTTTCAGAATTAGAGCTCCAGGTTTTTTTAATGCCATCCTCAAGAGACATTTGCAGCAGTTTGGAGAACAGCATTGTTCAGAATCATCCCAGACTACCTCTTCCTTCAGTTTGATAAATACCTGAAAAATAAGTGAGCTGGCTCTCAACTTTTGAGATTAACTCATTGCAGAGCAAACTAAAATTTTCTCCAGCAAAAAAAATAAAAGCTTACTCTAATTTACAATTACCACACCAGCACAATTAAAAGCAAATGAAGAAAGAAAAAAAAAAAAGACAGAGTAACATAACTTACCTCTTTTTCACGCACATTTGTCAAGTTCTCTCATTGTTCTTTCCAGCACACTGGCTCTGGTGATCAGGGTGGTGGACAGTCCCTTATGTCACCTGGAAGCTGCCTGGAGGACTTCAGATCAGCACCATTCATCGAGTGCCAGGGCCAGCGGGGGACGTGTCAGTTCTTTGCCAATGAATACAGCTTCTGGCTGACAACTGTGATGCCTGAACTGCAGTTTGCATCAGCCCCCCTGTCAGGAACTCTGAAAGAAGGACAAGAGCAGAGGAGGAGAATCAGCAGGTGCCAGGTGTGCCTGAAGCACGGCTAACACAGGATGGACAGCCAGACTTGCACGAGGATGAGCAACATGTAAAGGTTTAAACAGCATTTCGTGTTTGAAGGTGTTTGAAAGTGGGCAGAGCTGTTCTCTTTGTTGGAATGGATATGTAAGACTGAAAGATGAAGGACCTGCTGAGCCTCATCCACCCATCTACACACGTCTCCAGGTAGTAAAATCTAGTATAAATTAATTAATTAATTTTAAGAAAGTCCACTGCCACAAGGTGCAGGGAACAGGATGAGCTTGGAGGGTTGAGTCAAGTTGGGAATACCAAGGACACCCCACCTGTCGTGCAGGACAATGGATTTCCTGTTAGAAATGGCATTTACAGCAGGAAGAGTATGTGCATTTATATTTATCCACATCTATAGAAATGTGCAAATATACAAATATCAAAGCCCTGTAGCTGAATTTCCCAAGCTAAAGAAACTCTGCACATGCTGTTTCTGAGGGAAGGGGGAAATGTCATTGTTAAAAAAAAAAAAAATAATCTCATAATAAAAACAATGAAGATGAAAGTCTTTTACCATTGCAGTACTGACCAAACTGTGAAAGAACTGTTAATTGGGCTTTCATAAGCAACAAAAACAAAAACAAAAACAAAACAAAAAAAAAATTGCAAATCCATTTAATAGCAGATTATATAAGAAAATAAAATTAGTTGAGATAACAAATCCGTAAAAAGCTATATCTGTATTTACAATTCATTTCTGAGAGCAGTTACATTAAATGATTAAGCTCCAATCCAAGTTGCTGAAGAAACAAAGCAGTTTCCAGTATTAACTCAAAAGAACCAGTGGGATGATGATAAAATGGATGAACTTATATGAGTGATGAGTGTTAGGACAATAAATGTTGTTCATTTTTTTTGCTTGTTTGTAAATACACCACCAAAACAAGAACCATCACCTCTGAGATCCTTATGGAATGACAGCTCTAGAGATGCTGTTTATTTCTCAAAGCACTGGTTGTTAAAATGTTCATAAGCCAAAGCACAAATCACCTTTTGAAAGAGTTGAAACACATTTATACCTCCCTCATTCAGGTATAAACCCAGAACTATTCACAATGCAAATCTGAATCACGGGAAACATCTGAAATCACAGACTGCCAACGGAGAATCCATCATGTGCAGAGGGACCACAAATGCTCCTTTTACCACTTAAATAAGCTTACATTTTAGTAGAATGGAATCAAACGCTTTTTCCAGCACTTTTCATTTCAATTTGTGTTCACTGAGGTGCCCCCAGCAAAAGGATTTTCAAGGAAACCTCAATCCTGGTCCAAGAGTCCCAATTCAGAGCAAATCACAAGCACAACAGGCTGATCAGCCAATTTGAAAGCTGGACACACAAACTCAAAGAGCAGGAAAGACAGACATTCCAGTCTCAGCCAGAGGAAAATAAACCAGTCAGAGGGTAAGTCCATTGGGGTGTAAATACATCTGACTGTGCAGCTTCCTCCTGACAAAACCAGCCAAACCTCAACTCCTCGAGGTGCCGAGAAGCTCAGGAGCTTCCTGTGGGTGGGAAGCAGCACGTGGAGAGGAGAGTGGGCTTCAGTCACCTGCTCTTCAAGGTGTGCAAACTGTATTTGCCACATTGTGTTTTTCATGGAATCAGCCGGGTTGAAAAGACCTTCTTGCAAACTTTTTCACTGAGACAAGTTGAAGGCAACAGGGAACGATAAAATGGGATTTTGGAATCGGATCTGTGTTCACCTAACTCGAACAAATACACAGAAAAATCTTAAAAATATCTGAAAGAATCAACAAAAAGCCCGACAATAATATAACTAAGCCACTTAACAGTATTTTACCCTCTTGCTCTTTTGTTTAAAAAAAAAGAATCACACAAAAGAGTCATATTTCTATGTTATTTTGATGCAGAGTTTTTGCACCTCTGCCAGTTACATTTTACTGGGGTCTAGAAGAACACACAACCCTGAGATGAGCTCAGGTGGTCAGAGCATGGTGCTAATTCAAGAGATGTATTTATAAGCTACCACTGATGTATCAAATATTTCATAGGTGTGTAAATTCCTGCTGCGTGCTCAGCTGACTCCATAAGGCATTTGTCAGAAATATTGCACTAATTCAGAATTAAATTGCAGATAAATGGCTATTACACAGCAAGTAAGACAGACCAAGGTATAAAGCAGCAGATGCCTTAACTCTGCAATCATTTGTCCAGTGACTGCAAGCAGAAAAATAAGTGGTAAATTATTCATAGGGAACCTAATTATGAAATTAAGTGTGAAAAGGCACAGTTGAAACTGTTTATGAGAAAACCCACTAAAAACTCCGAAAAGCAATGGCCTTGTGTTAGTCCTTAAGTCCAAATTACCCTTCCTATCACATTCTAGAGCTCTGGATCTTGTGTAGGCCCAGTGAAGAAGTGAATTTTACCCTGAACAGCAGGCAGGATATTAACAGCAACACAGAAAGTTACTCTGGCTACACTTGGGGGTGGTTGGAATTAGAACCATTTGGGGTGAACTGCCCTGAAGCTCAATTTAAAACTAGCAATTTGTAATGAGAAGACTTTGCCATGGCCTTTGTGTGGCCAGGGAGCAGGGAAGGTGCCTGGCTCTGGCTTGGGGTGAATCCTCAGGGCAGGTGGCAGCTGCTTCTCCCTCCCATCAGCATTTCCAGGAGATAACTGGTGGAATTAAAGCACGGCATGGCCTGAACCCTGCTCCAGGTCCCTGCTTGTCGTGTGCTGTCACATCAGCAGCATCGAGTGCCTGGGAGTTGAATCCCATGGGGAGCTGGCCAGGGCTGGCAGCCACATCTACCCAGCTGCTTCACCCCCCCCAGGGGGAAGGACAGGAAGAAAACAGAAGGAAAAAAGGGCAAGAAAACTCACTGGTCAGAATATAGACGGGGAAATCACCAAGTACTGCTGGGGGCTAAGCACACTCAGCTCAGGGAATTTCATTTATTGCTCATTAGCATAAATTGACTGCTTCAGGTTTTGGGGGAAAGGTGGACAAACCTTAACAGACCTTTCCTCCCAATTTCCCAGGTTCAACTGCACTCCTGACCCTGCTCTGCTCCCTTGTCACCACTGTAGGTGACACTCAGTCCCTTCAGCGAGGAGCTTGTAGGAGGGGGGTGTTGATCAAGCCATAAAGCAATTTCTCTGTGCTGCCCCTTCCTTCTCTTTTGTGGGAACACCTGCTCTGGCATGAACCATTTCCCAGAATCACACTGTTACTTGCAAAAAGTTTAAGCAAAACTGGTCCAGGAGTTCTTCCAGGGTAAACCTTTAACCAAAAAAAACTCTCTCCTACTTTGTCTGGTTCATGAGCACCAGAGAAAAACAAAAGAAGTATCAATGCAGTCAAAACATGAATGCACATAATTCATATATTTTTTTTTTTGCCTGTATTTAATGCAAATAAAGCAAAGCTTTTACCCATCACCCCAAGCTGCTCACTTGTTTGAGAAAGATCCAGTGGGGCCATACACAGAAATTCAGTGGCCACACACAGAAAAACGCTGTGCAGATGAGGACTTCTGTTCTAAGGCTTGATCTGCGTTAGAACTGACTGGGCAAGAAAGAAAAAAAACCAAAACATTCAGGACCGTGGGGAGGATCTGTAATGGGGAAGAGTTATTTGCCAGAAAAAGGATCTCTCCAAAGCCAGCTGTGAGGAGCAGCAGTCAGGCAAGGACAGAGCCCATCAGCCTTCACTCCAGAACAGTGAGAATATTCTGACAGCTCTGTAAGACCTTTCCAGCAGGTGAGGCAATTGCTTCATCAAACTGGGGATCTACTTCATGACTGGATCTGATTTCAGAAATCAGCATTTTAAACTGATCAAACAACAAAAACAGCCGTTGAAATTCTGCCCACCTGAACCAGCTGGAAAATTAGCCAGGTGGAGGAAAAAACCCCCATCAGCACTCCGACAGATGCTGCTCCATATTCATACTTAACAGCTTTCCCCTTTCCCAGTCACTTCATCCAGATGTTCCAGAAGGTACTGGAAGTTCAATTAGAGGTGATATTTTATAAGTGTAAAGTAAAAACAAGTCCCTATTTACCGTTCCAGTGTGACTGCATTAAACAAACCTGGTTCTTGAGTGTGGCACAGCAGCTCATGGCACCTCCCAGCAAGGCTCACCTTTTGCTTCACCACTCACTGCTCCACAAGAGGAGACGGGCTGGAGCTTCATGGGAGTGGAAATTCCACGTATTTTAATGTTTTCCACAGATCCACTGAAGCACAAAAGCAGAAAATGTGAGAGGAAATAATACCCAAGTCCTAAAGGAAGGGACACAGGAAGGAACAACCCCAAAGGACTTTAAGTGCAGGGTGAGATGCCCAACAGAGACAAATCCCTGTGTGTTACTCCCAGCTCATAGAATGAAAAAACCTCGAGCCCCAAACTGACATCATGTTCAGCTTGGCAAAACAAAGCTTCAGTACACAGGAAAACAAGAGCTCTTCCAGAATTTCTAGTCTTCCATGCACTGATGACAAACACCCCTCCTCTTGCAGACACATGTTCCCTCTTACACAGTTCAGCATGAGGAAGACAGAGGTATTTCCATGAAAGTGGAGATTAAACTTTCTCAGAGGCAGAGATCAATTAAATTCTGCTGGGAATTGAAGAAATTAAAAATGGCCACTCCGAGGCAGTTGCAGCTGCAATCTGTTAGACTCTGCGTTTTGCATTTTAAAAACTACAAAGCAAGTTAAGATTTCAGAGTGTTTCAACTTTATCACGCTCGAACATTTAAGATGCATGTAAAAAGTGAAATAGATGCACTAAGTGGTACCAAATGGTACCTATGGCCACAGACAGGTTCTATCTCTGCGTGAATGATGGAGCAACAGCCTTGTCAGCTGCAGAACTGCATATATAAATACTTACTTTAAAACATAATTTCTAAAAGCTGGCGAACAGGTGATTCCATACTCATGAATACTGGATGGATTTGGGGGCTGTTCTTTTCCTTGTCGTGTGCACGAGGAAAACAGGAATTCACAGAAGTGGCCACCCACCAGTAGCTCTTCAATGGTCCCTGCAAGGAATGTTTTGATGAAGGATCCAACCTAATCCAACATTCTCCACCAGGGAAAAGAACATTTACTATTGACCTGCCCAGCAGCCAGGAAGAGAGACTTTGGTTTAACCTGCTCCAAAAACAGAGAAGAAGGAAATTCGGGAATATCCCTGGCCTATTAGGAAAGTTCACTATCTGCATGTTAAGAAATCCTTTACTTACACTCATCTTGCAGCAAATTAGGCCAATTTCTGCCTGTGAATGGACAAGAGAGACGAGCAAACCACTGTTCCCGTGCAGCAGAAGACTGATGTCATGTGCATCCTTGAGCTTCTCTTCTACTAACCCAGTTGCTTTACCAATCTCAGCACATCAAATAAACAAAAATACCCAAACCACCATCAGATCTGTATGGGAAACTTTCTCCAGTTTTCACAGCTCCTGAGAAAGTGAATGGATATCCAGATTTACTGTAAGACCCTTTAGAAAGTTTGAGACTCCTCCAGAAACAGCTCCCACAGCTGAAAGCTCAGCAGTGCTAATATTTTCTTGCCCTCTGAAATCTGGTAACAAATAAGAAATGAGCAATTTTTTTTTTTCCCCATATGTAGGAAACAATGAGAAGCTTGTAATAAAACCCTAAGATGATTCTGCCCTTCATGTCTGCACACTCAAGAAGCCACAGCACATAAACACGAGGATCTGCTCGCCAGCTGTTCCATGGGAGCGTGATTCACACTTAGTCAACAAAAATGGTTACAATTCACCAGCCCCCCAGAACCAGAAGTGAAAATGAACTGCAACACCCCTTCCCATCACCCCACAAGGAGAGCAAAGGCAGCTGTACCCAAACTGCTCCACAAGCCTTTCATTCGCTGTTTCCCTCAGCCTTGCTGTGCCACCTTCAGGTGTGCTCTCACCAGGTCCAGGCACAAGCAGCAGCTTCAAAGGCTCAACAGTTCCTCATTTTCCTATTAACCTTGTCACATCTGGGGGTCACAATTAAAGAAAGCAAGGGATGACCACAGTAAGTTAGTTTTGTCCTGCAGGCATTCCCATTCATGTTGTCATCACAGCAGAAGAGCCAAGTTGTTCTTTCCTCAGTGGTCCAGGTTTAGGCTGACAATGCTCACAACTGCTGCAATCGCTGCAATTTAAGCTCCTTAATATATAGTTAAAAAACAAAGGCTTTACCTCTCTCAGGTGTGCTCTCTTCCTTCTTTTCTTCCCTTTTTTAGCATAAAATCTAGCAAGGTCTGCTTTAATCAAGAATGTTTTCTCTACCCAGACACCATCATTCCATCACTAATTTAATGAATCAGTATTTAGGGTTTTTTTTTTTCCTTATTTGCCTGTCTGTGGTAGGAACAAATTTTATCAGTGGTAAAAGTTAAAGTCTCCCTTTCACTTTTTACAGTTTGCCTGTGCTGAAAGATAAGAGGGAAGAGGAAAAAGAACTTGAAAGTTAAACACACAGTTCTTTCATCACATCTTCCCTCTGGACTGCGAGAAACCCCTGTTTATTAACAGTAACATGTTAGGTCATCCAACCATTAAATTTCAAGAATGTGCCTGTTAACAAGTCTGCTGATTAGGATTAATTAGGGGGTGGAATTTCTTACATGGTACCTGATCACAGAGTCTAGAGGAACTACAAAAAAAACACTCACAAGAAACCACAGCTCCTGCAACAAAGGAATCAAACTGCAGATGCTGAAATATTTTACACAAAGCTGCATTTTCTTAAAAAGAGTCCTTACTTGAGGCTTAGTCAGGCACTGAACAGTGCCAGAGAATATGCACCGTGGAACACCCATCTGTGGAGATTGCCCTTAATTTGTGTCCCTGAAGAGATGGAGTGCAGCAGAGCATATGGTGGGGATTCATCTGCTCCATCTCCCTCCTCTGGTGCTCCAAAACCTAAACTTGGGGGGGGCTTTAATGGTAAAAAATCCTACTTAGGGATCACAGAATAGTCTGGGACCTTGCAAGGCCATGGAGTTCAAACCCCCTGCAATCAGCAGGGATCATGCTGTTTATAATAAACTTTCCAAACACTGTAAAAAGCACTGCAACTTTTCAATAAACCAATTCCAAAACTGTCACTAAATTAAAAAGAAACAAAATTAGTCCCAACACAATCCATCTGACCCCCTTGGTATCACAATTAATTTCTAACAACGTGGCAGCAGCTCTGTAACTTAAAATATACATCTTATTAATTACCACAATTAAAACCAAACAGCTTTAAATGTTAAAAAAATATTTATTTCAATTTTAAATACAAAAAGGTCAGAACAAGGAACAATGATTAGTACCGAAAATTTCTGTGAATATTAAATAGCATGTATTTCTAAGTTCACTTTACAAAAACAAGTGCTTATAGAATTGTAATCAGATTTTTGATTTGCCCTAAGTATTTCCCAACTGACAGGTGGCTAAATCCAGTGGTTTTAAATAAGTTAAATATCAGAACTTAACAGACACAGTAAGTTACACTGAAACTTTTGACCAGAGCATTGAAAGACTTGTCTGAGGAATCAATCCTCCTTCCTTCTCACTTCCATCCACCTCCTGAGAAAAATATGCAGGTTTTTGATACTTATTTTTGGTGAGCACAGAAAAGTTGGCCTTCCATAAAAGTATGTGCTGGTTTATTCTGTGGCTATTGCATATATCCAAAAACAACCAAGCCCAAGAACACACCAAAAATTAACATTCCATGTGCAGTAAGAGCCTTGGAATCTGCCAGAATATTAAGAGCATTCTTACCCTACTGAACAAGACATTCCAACTCACACTGCAGTCGTGGCCAGAGTCTGCATCACAAAACTGAACAGCTTGTGCACTCCTCAGCAAACCAAAGCCTTCCCCACATACAGAGGTTGGACTGTTTATTTAAAGAACACAGGAAAAAAATTAATTTCAGGTTATTTTGCTGTATCAAAAATACAGCACTGTTTATTACACTCAAGCAATCAGCCTGCAGAAAATCAGACTTCATAAAGCACAGGGTGGTGAAATGCTTAAATTGCTCATCCTAATGCTTCACTGCACCAGTGCTGATGAGGAGATTCCAATAGCTCTGCACCAAGAGCCAATAACCAAATTATTCTTGGGCAGTCACACCTCTCCAGGACTGAAAGCAGGAAGAAGATAAAATGCCTGGGCAAGGAGTGATTTTTTTTTTTCAGAGTGATGCTGGAACCAAAGCCCTGCAGGTGTGTTAGCTGACACTGCTGAACAGGCAGGGCAGCTGCTGTGGGGAGGGACAACTGAGCTCTCAGCTCTCCTCTCAACTCCTCCAGCTGGGTAGGGAAATTCTTTCTAGAAAACGAGGAATTCAAGGCAGCCTATATTTAGGCCTGCAAACTCTCACCTCTGCTACTGGTCTTCAAAGAAGGTAAATAAAGAGAAACAGGGGAATTTCCAAAGCTGCATGAACAGCACATACACAGTACAACTTCCAAGCTTTCTTAGGGAAACAGGTGCTTTAAAAAAGTATGTTACTAAAATATGTTCTTTGTGTGGCATATCCACCTTCCATAAAACTCCTGTCAAATTATTTCAGCTCTGTAAAGGGCAGCGCTTTTTGCTTTAAAGCATATTGAGAAAAATTGCATAGTTTTAAAGTTACAGAGAAAATTTAATGTTTCAGCTGTGATGGATGAAGAAAACTTGTCTGAGGACAACAGCAGTCCAAAAGCCAAGGAATTCTTAGAGCTACACAAAATAACTTAAGGAATAAAAAGACAGTTTGGCAAAACCATCCGCCTTGTTCCACATTTAAGGTGCATTAAGATGGAGACAAAGATCACAGTTCTCACTCCCAGCTCACCCTTTTGGTTCAAGTTCCAATTCTGAGCCTGAACCCACCAGACCCTCTGCAGCTTCGTGAGCCGAAGTGAAAATGATGGAAGACAGATTATAAATTAAAGCTGTAAATTGCAGATTACAAATGAATCTGCAAATACTTTGGTAACTCCAAAGAGCACTTCACAATTGACACGAACATGGGGCCATTTCATCGCCTCTCAAACCTCCGGAGCCTTTGCCTCCTCATTTCCTCCTCCGGGTGCTCAGGTGGGAACCAGAAGCCGTACGGCCGCCGCTCGTCGTTGTACGTCGCTCCCCCAAAATCTGCAAGACACAATCAAAACCAACTGTTGTTTGGTTGTGTAATACCAGAAAAATGCACATATCTCCTGGAAGCCAAAGCACCACAACACAAAGGGAACAGGGAGTTGGGTGTTTTCAGTTCTGATGGTTTCAGGGCAATTGCGACTTCCAGCGACTGCTCCTCAAGTCAAACAAAAAGCAAAACCAAAAAACCAAACAATAAACCCACCACCACTCCCTCCCCCCCCAAAAAAACAAACCCCAAACCAAAAAACCACAACCAAAGGAACAACCTAAAAAGTATTAACCCATTAATAACAAGCATTAACAAGTATTCAGATTTTTCCACCCCTGCTTTCCACAGTAAACTCCGGATTGTTAAACTATTTAAGTGTCCTCAGCAGTTTCTTCTGGCAAAATCAGCTTTTGTTTGTGCTTTTAGCACCGAGTCCAACATGTGCAGACTCACAGCAGATGCACAGACAGCTCCCATCCTCAGCTGGCAGCAGTCGCAGCAGTGAAGGCCACGTGGCAGCTCCTTCAGACAGAGCTGTAAGCAAAATAATCCTCAACTTTCACCTGCACCACACAGGGTCAAAACTGCATTCTGATGCTGAAGTTAGATAAACTTTTTTTTTTTTTTAAAATCATCCTGATTAAAATAATTTGCATTTTTAAAAAATTCTTTTCAGTAGTGAAATTTTCAATTAAATAAGGTTTCTTATGGAAACATTTCTTTTGCTATGCAGCATTTCTGGTTAATTGTTAGGTAAGAAAAGAGATACCACTTATACAGAGTGTACACTTGCAGAGCCCCTATAAAATATCCTCAACCCTTTAAATACACATGTGCTTTAATAATCAGTAGGAACAGAATTAAGTGCTATAAAAGAGATGCAAAATGCTCTTTTATACGTTGACCTAAAAATAAAAGACTGGCAATACATTTTGAAGAGCTCTGTGTTAAAGGAAAGATCTTATTTTACATCAAACAATACGGTGAGGAACAAAGTTGTCTGTTTGTGAAGGCTTAAATATGTTCATTTGTATCTGTATGTATATATTTAAATTATCCTGCTACCTAAAATAGTTCCCTGAAACCTTTTTTTTTTTTTTAATTACAGCAGAAATATTAATGAAATGACACCTTTATCCTACCAAAATATTTATAAGCCACAGTGTTCAGAAATGGTAATTAGGCCACTGCTACTACCGAGACACCACCTGATGTCTGTGCAAGAAACAAGCACGGGCTTTTCAGCACATCAGCAAAAAAACATTTCAAGACTGTATTTAAAGCATTTGGAAAACTGCAAAAACACCAGATGACAGACAGAAGCGAAGGATACAGCACAACAAAGTTAGAACAAAACATTAACCCTTACACGGTGTATTTTAAAATTAATTCTGTTGTGAACTGGAACTGTGTTCTGTCGATGCAGAGGGCTGAGCCCCTCCATCCTGTCACTGTGGAGGGGTTTCTTTCGTTACTGATGTTCACAAAGCACTGGGAATACAGACAAGAAAACCACTCTAGCTGCAAGAGGTGTGACTAAACCTGTATTGATGGAATACAGACCAAGCTTTAATAAGCTGGAATATTTTCATCCACATGTTAAATAAAACATCAACCATTTCGGAAATTGGAGTGTAAAACTGTTTATACCGACCCATGAGAGCAGCTTAAAAACAACACATATTTGCAGGTTGTTACTCAAATTTGCACCCTTCTCCTAGGATTTAAACAACACAGGAAGACAGAAACTATCGAGCAGAAGTCTTCTCAAGTCATAAGATACAATCAACCAGGGGAATCTCTCCAAAAACTAAAGGGTTTGTCATACTCTTTTAGTCCCATTCCCGTTTCAAGTTTTGGAATCAAATTACCAGCACGTTCAACACAGTCACTTTAAAAATGCACCTGCCCAATTTGAGAAGGTAGAAAGAAAAAAATCCCTTTAAGTGACACTATTACCCACACCTTGCCAGGTATTGGAGACTTTGTACTGCAAATTATGCACCCAGCGTTGGTTCCCCTGGTTCTTAAGAAAACTTTTGCTTATATCTTTAGTTCTGTTATCTAATTTAATTTTTGTAATTAACAGATTGCACACAACCACCTCGATTCTGAAATTGTGCTGTGGCAGATACACATCACTTATAAAGATTTCATTGAATAGTATTTCTGATTTAGGACAACAAAATACATTCTAAATTCTACATAAACAGCACACAAGAAATTCAGCCAGCAATAAGTGCAAGAAATTAGGACTGTCTTACTGGATACAAGTCCTGCAAATTAAAGACTTAACTCTGCAGTACAAATATATTTCTCTTCTGTTCTCATGCAACTCAAAGTGCTGCTAACTTACAACAGCTGATAATGCCCAAAACTTCCTTACAGACTTTATGACAGCAGAAGGAAATTTAATAAATATTTTGATGTGCCTTCTGGATTCATATTTGAGACAATTATGAAGTAAATCCTGACCTTCCAGTTCATCACTGAACTGATGCTGAATAGCACTTACTTATATCAACTCATTTGCAAGTAAAAGATTATTTCAAATTAAGTACTACCACACTGAGTACTCTTACAGGACAATCAGGTTGGCAGTGGATTAGTATTCTTGATCACTCTTCAACTAAACTACATTTGTTTTGAAAAAAGAGGCAAAATTGATGAAACCATGAATATTAAAAAACTTTGGCTTCTGTTACTATACCCACTGCACGACTTATTCGGAAAACATAAGGTATAACCACAACACAAAATATAATACTTGCTTTATTAGTTTTCTGGAAATTCATCAGGAGGAGAGAGGGCATACCTTGGCTTGCACTATTAAACTCCCACTTGTAACCATGGCCAGGTGACTCTATTTACAAGCAAGATTATTATTAAAAATGAGATGTTAGACAGACCCTTGCACCACAGGTTTGTGCTCCCACCATCCGGGACACTCCCAGGAGGTGACACCAGAACCACCCTGGCCACGTGGAAATGGGGACAAACTTCAGCCAGCAAAATACTCTGCCTTGTAAGCAGAGCTTCCAAGGGCTTATTTTGAGACAGATGGGCTTTAGAGAAGCTGCTGCACTGAATATTACAGAGTTGTTTATTGTCTGGCTGCTCTGAAGCCCCGGGATTGTGTGCCAGCATCGAGCACTTTCTGTCACAACGGGTTTCATCAGAAGGGAGGCAAAGTGAAAGCCACTGCAATACATACACACTTTGTTTTGTGCTAAAACCAGTCCTAAATTCAGACCTTGACTTGCTGTTGTGACAAGGCCAAGTGCAGAACCAACACCACACCCCTGAGGCTGAAGAGCAAACACAGACGTCTTCTGTACAAGAACCCTCCACATTTTGCATACCTGGTTACCAGGTAAGATTTTGTCTATTGTTTTTTTCTCATTTTAAGCATCTGCAATACAATGCTGTCACCCTTTAACGTGCACAACACGCTCCAAGGCTTTTCACTATAAAGTGATCAGGTCAGTGCTCCCTTCCTCAGATATTTTTCACATATTCTCAGCACTTCAAATACTAAAATACAGCCCCCTCCAATCCATGATCTAGGAGGGCAGGCAGGAAGAGGTGAAAAAGCACTAACATAGTTAATGACAACAATTTATCACTTAGAGTATCTCAGAAATAACTCCAAATGTGATGGAAAGTATCAGCTTTTCCAGTAGCAGTCAATACTAGGAAAAATAAAAACCAAACAAACCCAAAGAACTGCCCTGGAACTAGGGAATGTGGTACCTACAAACCCCAAACTACACAAACACTCACATACCCACACAGAAAACATTTCCAAAAAAAGTCTTACTTTTGTAGAAGCTTTGCTATAGAAGGTAATCACAGACATATATTCCTCTTCAGAGTAGTAAGAAAGCCATAAATAACTTCAGTTAAAAGAAGAATTTCAGGTTGGCTGCATATTTATCGTAACATAGTAGAATAATTTTGTTAGCAAATTACTAATTTATTCAGTCAGACATTAGAAAAAGAACCCAGAACATCATTTTTAAAATTGTCCCAATGAACAAAATGTAAACTATACAGAGTCTATACAATTAACTCAGTGATAAACCAGAGTTAAAATACTAAATTATGGGTACATCTAAAATTAGGAATATCCCCTGACCTTAGTTTAGCAGTAAAATCATTCCCAGACTAAGATTGTTCACATTTGCAAGAATCTCAATATATAAAAAACCCACTTTGTTTTCCCTTTGCTGCATTTCTTGCTTGCCTAACAAAGACCCACAACAACAGAGACATCTCTAGACACGGTCAAAGATGGAACTATTCCTATTGTTTTCCTCCTGTTTTAATTGTCTTCAGCAGTTGAAGCATTTGCCAGAAGGAAACCACCCAAAAGAAAACTGCACTGGCAGGGCCTGAGGATGTATTTGCATATTCAGGAAGTCACAGGGAAAAAAAAGCAGCGCTGTTTATCCGTTTTAACTTGAAAACGTGAATAAATTCCTATCTCAGAATCCTTTGTAGCAATGATCAGAACCTCTATCACCCAACTGTGTCACTGCCAGCTTGTTGCCTGAAGACCAGAGGGAGTTAAACCCTTTGAGCAGCATTTCCAAAATTACCCACCCTACAGAGCTGTTGTTTTCCCCACGGTATTTCACAGGTGCTGATTGCTCATGACCCTGGTTTCAAAGTGAAAGGCTTAGTGGTCCATCTTACCTCCCTGATGAACTTTTGTCATTGCTATCAAGAGAATCAGGAGGTTTCTGGTTCTAATTTTCAGCAACTGTAGGTTTATCCTATGTCAACCACTGTATTTATGAAGACACAGATGGAAGAACAGTCATGAAATATCTGCAGGAGAATTCTGGCCATGCTTCTTGTTGCAAGCTGTCTGCTGCTTACACTGTTACCAAAGCTTTGCATGGAAATGATACAAATGTGCTGATTAATTTTCCTGGAAATTTGCCTTAAGAAAGTGCTGGGGATCAGGATCACAGAGCACAGTTGCAGTTTTAGAAAGATGTTTAGAACATGAGCTCTAATTGATGAGGAAAGCCTTTTTCCAAGAAGTGTTTTGGGTACCTGAGACCAAACATAACCTGAATTAAAAACAACAAATGAACAAACCAACAAAAACATAAAAAACTCCCAAACCAAAAGACAAACAAACAAATACCCCCAAACAAACCAAAACAAAATAAATGCTTATATAGAGTTTCATTATAAAATATGAGAGGAACATCTGCATCTGATACTTCCAGGTATTTCTCTTTAATCACAAACTACAAAGATCACCTCCATGTTTAAAAAACTTAAGTCTTAAGAAAAAGAGGGAAATTCCTTTGTGCAGTAACACGAGCTTGCAAGGGATTCTTAACATAATTCAGACCGAAAGTCAGACACTTAGGAGTTCAACCCACAAAAAATCCCAAACACCCACCACAAAAAAAATCCAAATCCACGTCCCACACTAATCAAGATGGTTTTTTGTGAGCAGAATAGCAAGCAAAGAATAGATCAGAGATAAGGTTATGCTGGGATTACATTAATGGTGGCTGCCAATACCAGGATTAACCAAAAATGGCAGCCATATATTTGAACTTCCTCATTCAAGGAGTTTAAATATCAAAGGATATGATTTTTTTACGACCAAAATTATTTTCTTAAGTAAAGGAAAAATTACTGCAATTTGAAACAAGCACAGACTTACAGGAATAAGAATAAGAACTTCAAAAAAAACCCCCAACAAACCAAAACAACAAACTTTGGAGAGAAAAACAATTATTGTTGTGTAAATGGATACTTGTTTGAGGCAACAATATATCTAAAATGAGCAATGGGAAGAAAAATAAGTTCCTTTCAGCAAAATGGCCCTAAATCACTATGATAATTTGACAGTCTTGAAAGTGATGCCAACATACATCTCAAACAAGCCTACATTTCTCTTCTGGCATTAGACATTAATTATTATTATTATTAAAGAAGTGTTCAGGATCTCCAGTTCAGGAATGCCTGACTGTACAATAAAGAGAAATGCTGTATCTTTATGGTGGGTTTAGATAACCCATATAAAGGATACAGAACATACTGAGCTTAAACTCAATGCATGTCTTGGTATGAATTACTTTTCAGTTGTGGACAACAACTGACACCAGGAAACACTGTATTATGTCACTGACTCTAATGAGCTTAGCAGGATAACATCACAGCAGTTTATAAATCAATTTATAAACACTGGATCAACATTCTCAATCCATAACGCTACAGTTTGTGGCCTAAAACACATAATAAATGTACTTGTCCAACGAAGCATGAAACAATATTAATAATCAATCAGAATTACAGCAGTACTTTGTTGTCCAAGTTAAGGAGCAGCTGTGATGGTTTAAGTGTCATAGTTGGGGAAAAAAAATTAATATGAAAAGAGAGCCCTAAATTGATTGTGGTACCAGCTTTTACAACCATTTAGCTACACTTACTGACTGTAGCGATTTCATTTACAAATGGAAGTTGCAAATGTTTCACCCTGATACGTGGAAGCCTTTCAAGTGCACACTGTCTACTTACTTACATCATCATCCTTTTGTCATTGTTATTAGTATTCTGTTTTCTTGATACTTTAAAAATACACCACAAACACGGCTCACTCTTCCAAGTTTCAAAACCCTTTGTACAAAAAGCTTTGAAGGATTTCTTCCTCAAACTCAGTGTTAAAAATGACGCAAAATGTGTCAAAGAGACAGTAAAATAAACAGTACCCCTTACAATAAAGACCATTTTAGACCCATTCCCTTCCAAAATTACACAGGGCAACATATTTGTATTACTTGGTTGATTCCTAAAAATTCCCAAGATAGCACAAAGAGTAACTCATTCACTGTCTTCTGCTGACAGAGCAGATGGACTAAGTGCTGTTTTACTGACTTATTTGAAAGCTCAGATTCTCACTGTCTTCTAAGATTTGATTGAAATGGGACTGCTCAGATTACATTAATTTGTAAAACAAACCCACTAAGGTAATAAACTTGCTGCAGAAAACGTTAGGGGATTTTTGAAGCTTCTAGCTTTACAGTGCTGAAGGACACTCAGGCAGAACAACAAAGGTGAACAAAGAAGGAAGATACCCAGAAGAAAAAAAATCCCTTAAAAAACCCCCTGTTTTCCCTACAATCTGCACTTCTTCCTCACAAGCCACTCTCACAATAGACACAAACCCAATAAAGCAAAAAAGCTCTATTTACTTTAAGCAACATGTTAATGAATTTCTCAAACCGAAAAAGTCTCGTTCTATTTCAATTTTGCCTCATCTGCTGAGTTTTCAAAACCATCTTCCAGATAACACAACATGTTCTTCATAATAAAAAAAGAGGATCGCAGAAGGTGCGAAAGCAAAAGTGATGATGATTTGTCAAGATATTGGTTTTCATATTTTGCCTGGTATTTCTCTGACAGCCATAACAGTGCTGTAAATTAATTTTCTGAGTGGAGATTTATGAATGGTGCCCTGCATTTGAAGGGTTGCAGGTACAAGTAGAGGCTTCTGTATCTCTTTCCTAATGAACGGTTCCTCGCACCCAGGAAGATGAAATACCAAGATTACGAAAAAGAAAAATTATGTTTATGAGATATTCGGTGGCATTATTATTTTTCTTGAGATTAAACGTTACAAATTCACCAGATTTATAAGAAATCTTTCAGAAGCCTGTGGCTGACTTCCTACAACAATCCATATGGACACACAACGCATTCAAGAGGAAGCAATGCTTGGCATGAAAAACTATATCAACACCAGACAACACATCCTATATCCATTTCTGACCTTTATTTTATCAGTCAACATAAAAATGTTGCATAACCATGATGAAAATTGTACATGTGATGTTCTAACCATGCTCTGTCAGTCACATTAAACAGATTTCCCCTTAAGCCTTGAAGTTTTCAGGAACTGAGTAACAGATTCTGCCAGGTATTCTTTCCCCCTTCATTTTCTTGCATCATAAAAAGATAAAGTACATCCCACTGAAGGTATTTTACACATTTTATACTACTACATTTCAGTTAAAAACAAACATTTTTATTGCTAAATATTTTTTTCTCATGTTTTCCAGCTGTGTAGAATATGAGCTTCCTTTAAGGTAGAAAAGGATAGTGTGAAGAGTTAAAAATCAGTACATTGCCTGTCAATCATATTTGTATAAAAAGCAAAAAAAAAAAGACATACCCAGAAAGTTCAAATATTGGCAACATCAATTTTGCTATTACCACTTGATACTACTTTTTAGAGAATTGTGAGAGTTTTTAGCACAGTAACTCAGTTTACTCGAGGGATTTTTGTCAGAAAGGCATTTCTTCTACTGCATTGGTGGAAAGATAATCAAACAGTAAGCAATTATGAATAAATGTAATTAGACTAAGACAATGACACTGCATCCTCACACTACGTCCTCTGAAAATTCTGCCAGGAAGTTTTCTTCTGTTTCCAAAGATATGACCAAAACACTGAGAATAAATAATGAGGAATACATCTTGTTTTCCCTCCTGACTCCCTTCTCAGTGTGAATGAGAACTCAAGATGTAAAATGCAATAAAATTCCTACCTCTTTCATTAAGACTGTTGAGCACTGCCCTTTCAAGCTGTTCTTCTTCAGTGAGCCCACCAGTATAGTCATAGTAGTTCCTTGGAGTTCTGTGTTGATAACCTGGATAATAGCCATAATAGTCTGTAAAATGAAAACAAAAAAAACCAAGAAAATTAATTGCTGCTGCTCAGTGGGCAAGTTGAAATCAGCCAGCGATGCTGCTCTGCCGACAACCAGCTATTCCCGACCATTTGGAAAGTTTGCCAAGGCCAAGCACAAATCATCATCCACCCAAACACATGGGATTTAAAATAAAATTAAAAAAAACAAAAAAATTACTTGGCTGGAGAATTGAGCTAGACTCTTCCTCCTTTTAACAACAGTGAGCAGAGAAAACAAGCTGAGAAAAACTATGGCAAAAAAGTCCCATCTTTCTATTCCATTTTTGCGTCTTCAAAAGACAAAGCTTTTATGATATTTTAATTTCCAGACGACTGAGCAAGGGATTTTGAAGAACTAAAGTTACAGAAATGTTGCCAGTGTCTTCCAACTGATGGAAAATTACACACTTCTTTTTTTTTTTCAAAATGAGAAAAGTGGAAATCTGTTTGCATGAAACGAGTAGAACATGCCATTTCCTTTTATCTTCAGATTATTACCATCAATGATAGTCCTGTGCTCTCTCATCAGTTCTATCAATTCCACGTGCAATGTGTGAAGGCTCTGTGATTAACAAGTACAGATGATGAAGTGAGGACAAACAAATAATTTCTTTTAAAAAACTGACTGTGGTAAGGA
>NW_020956315.1:301349-358697 GCF_003031625.1 Empidonax traillii | reverse complement strand
GCTGGAGAATTGAGCTAGACTCTTCCTCCTTTTAACAACAGCGAGCAGAGAAAACAAGCTGAGAAAAACTGTGGCAAAAAAGTCCCATCTTTCTATTCCATTTCTGCATCTTCAAAAGACAAAGCTTTTATGATATTTTAATTTCCAGACGACTGAGCAAGGGATTTTGAAGAACTAAAGTTACAGAAATGTTGCCAGTGTCTTCCAACTGATGGAAAATTACACACACTTTTTTTTTTTTTTCAAAACGAGAAAAGTGGAAATCTGTTTGCATGAAACGAGCAGAGCATGCCATTTCCTTTTATCTTCAGATTATTACCATCAATGATAGTCCTGTGCTCTCTCATCAGTTCTATCAATTCCACGTGCAATGCGTGAAGGCTCTGTGATTAACAAGTACAGATGATGAAGTGAGGACAAACAAATAATTTCTTTTAAAAAACTGACTGTGGTAAGGAAAAAAAAAAAAATCCAAAAAACCAAAACTGCCCTCATTCTCCTCTGCCTTATGTTAATCTGAATAATCTTTTCCTCAGCTAGAAATTCATATTCTGGAGGCTTCCAAACGGACTATAAAAATCCTGGTACTAAAAGCATGGAATTATCTGATGAAAGAAAAAGGATGTTGTATTTTAAGTTTGTTCTACGGCTGTAAATTTCTCTCTGTTTGGTATTTCACGCTGTCATCACGTTGCAAGCGCTCAGAAAGCTGTAATCTTTTATTTTACAACGAGAAAGAGTTTTTGGTAACATCGACGTGTTCAAGGTGTTCCTATTAATCAAAATAAATGTCCTAATACTTTATTCATGAACTGCATTTTAGAGAAAATCTAATTCAGCTACTAAACACTAAATGTGTTAAAATTACACTTAAAGCCTTTTTTCTCCTAAAGCTGTTTCCCTGTACTGTTTCATAAAGTCTGCTCTGACCGTAACTTCATCTATTTTTCTATTTAAATGGGTATTTAAAGGCAGATCCTAATAAATCAGCGATGCCAAAAAGTGAAAAATTAATCAAGATATGCATCATTAGCCTATGACACTAGAACAAGTTGCCTTAATTCACAGATGGCCAAATTTATTACAGATATCATCCACCAAGCAAAAGGTTAAATCTTCCATTAAGACTCCAGCAAATAGGATGAAAGACAATTACAAAGTGTATGAACAAGGAATGAACAAAACAAATATGTATATATTTTTAATTGCAGTTATAAGTCATTTTAGATAAATTCATTTAGTACCAAAAAAAAATTAAATAGCTGTATCTAAAGCCAAGCTTGGAATTACAGGATAATTCAGGTTAACCCTCCCCATCTGCCTCTTGTCCATGCTCACTGTATGTCCACATCTTCGTTCACTTCATTTATTAACTATCTTTTATTTCTCTGCTGGCCTTTATCTATCAAGTGTTTTTTGACTTGGAAACTGGAATAATGAAAATCCTGGGTAAACACACTTCTGAGCTGGAACGATCCTTGTTGCTGTTGGTAAGGAAAGCAGACTAAGATAGCTGGTTTGGGAATGACAAAATGGATGCTTCAAAAATATCCAAGGGCCCAGAATCCTGCTTGTGGGAATTATGTAGTGTAATAATAAAATTAGAGATAGATCATGGAAGACAAGAATCCATCAGAGGATAAAAGCAGCCATAACCTTGGCTCAAAGTAAGCACATCTCAATTATAAAAGACTACACAAAATACAAAACCCCTCATGATGAAACATCAGAGAATACTAAGAATGATCAAATGCATGAAATAGTTTTCTTACAAGCAACCATATACACTCCAGTTTTCCAACTGGAGAGGAAAGATGACCCTTGTGAGTATAGGAGAACATGAAATACAAAAAGAATGAAGGTTTAGTTTCCCTTCCCAAGGAAGAACTAATGTGCATCAAATTAAATTAGCAGTTAGCAGGTTCAAAACAAACTAAAGTGACAGATCCTACACCAGGAAATAAACTGTGAAATTCTTCTTGTCTGATGCTGTAGGTGCTAAAAGTGTTCAAGTCTAGTCAAAGAGCTTTCGACAAATGGATGGAGGAAGAATCTACCACGGGCTATTGAAGACAAAAATTCCCCCACAAAACTTGCTGCTGAGAACATCTTTAAGCCACGACCCACTGCACACTGGCAGATACTTGAGAGGGTTCTCTCCATGTATTTATCCTGTTCTTACAGCAGATGCCCAGGAAAGAGCAGAACTCCCTGCAGGAGATGAGATCCACCTCCCTTGGCTTGGATCCAGCACACCCTCTCTCTCAGCCAGCTCCAGTTCTGCCCCTCTCAGACAAGGCCCCCCTCTATAATTTGTGTGCCCTCCATTTATCCTGGGGGAGGGAGGGGCTTTTTGCTCGTAAATTACTTCATTTACAAGAAGTGTTTGAAGGAAGAAGTTCCCTGTCAGAAGGGAAAAAAACATCCTAGAGTGGAACACCTAAACTTGCCAGATGAGGGCAGATTTACCAAGGTCCAAAGGGCTGCCATCAGTAGACAATTTTCCCATTGCTACTCCTTCTGCAGAAGGGATGATGTTTCCCAGAGGAAGCATTTTAGGAGTCATGACCTCACTTTGAGGCTTAAGCATTTGGTACAAAATACATCCACACACTTCTCCAAAGAGGAAAGGTGAGACATGCCCAGAAAAGTAATACAAGTTTAGTAAGTATACATATGTGCAGAATATTTTATAGACTATATATGTTCCATTTAAGTAGCTCCTCTATAAGTTTTCTACCATTAGTAAAAATTATTTTTAAAGCTGGAATCAATATTTTGTTAAGCTGATGAGAGTACTTACCTGAATAGTAGTCCCTTGGCCTGCCATGGTCAGTGAAGAAAGAAATGCCACCTAAATAAAAGAACAATGCATAAGTCAAATTCACTGGTTCTTACCATCCACATTTAAGAAAAAAAAGTTGATTTATTTTCTTCTGCATTCACTTCAATAATTTGTCTAAAAACATGCAAGAAAGGTCTGAATCTCTCCATGCAAGACTTAAATGAATTTTAAAAATAAACGTGTTTCTTATGCAGATTTTGTAAATCCAGCAAAATTCTATACCTGCACAGGCTTCCATGATCTTTTTCAGAGGTCCCTTAGTGTACATCAATCCAACAAGAATCCCTGCTAGATGCCCAGCAAAAGAAGTCCTACAAAATAGGAAAAAAATTGTGAGTAATGGAAAGGAAGACTTTTTTCTGGGGAGGGGGATACTGAAGGAAGAGCGTAGAATTTGTTGTAATCAAAGAGGTCCCTGACTGAGACCAAGCACAGAGAAATCACCTCCTGCAAGGACAAAATGCCAAGTTTTCTTTCTTCAAGACTAAAAGTTGGTAGGTATATACAGATATAGGAAAGTATCTAACAAATGCCCTGAAAAAACTGGAAATTAATTGGAGAGAACATTTTAATTGCTCAGTTAAAGGACAGAATACCCTTTCCTTAAAAGCATTTAAAGACTTCTGAAAGCAGCAAACTCATTTTAAACTTTAAAAAAGTAACACCACAGACTCAGACTGAAATATCTAGGCAGGTCTTACCAAAACCATTAGAGTTTGGAGTGAAAGCACAAGCACTGAACTTCCCAGCGGAATTATCAAGTAAAAGAAGTCAATACACTGAACATTAAAATTTCCTACTATGTGCAATTATAAATAACTCTTTTACACTGGTTGTCAAGTAATATAAGCTTTTTTGCCTTTCTGAAGTAGAAATGAAACCTCTACTGTAAAAATAGACTTTAAAATTGCATTTTTTACGTTCTGGTTAGCAATCAAAAGGAGTTACACAGATGGCATGTGCACTCAAGACAATACAACTTCCAGGCATCTCTGGCAAAAGGATACAGGGAAATGCACGTCACTAGAGGGAGGTAAAGATCAAATCTAAATGGACTGTTTTGCCACTTACCTAATCACAAACTTGTGTTGTGCTCTGTAGAGCTGTGGTTCTCTCCCATAAGTAACTAATGTCTTTTTTGGAAGAGTAACATGTACATGCTGTTGTGAAAATTAATAGGTAAAAAGGTAGCTAACAAAATAAAGGAACTAATTTTTCAAACAGATTTTTCCAAGTTCATGAAAAATGCATGCCTGACTTGGAAAATGTCTATCCTCAGAAAAATTAAATACTTAAAAATCAGCTCCTCTAGAAATCACCAACACAATGTGGATTCACTTAGGACTTAAGACACCACATGCCCAGTTCTAGGAGAGGCACAGAGATCAAACATAAAGTAACTTCTCACATGTCTGTTCTTCCACCAAACAAATAATCCCAAGGAGTGCTGTCCAAAGCCTACATCCCATTATCCTTATTTTATGGAAGGTGAAGATTAGAAGGATACTGCATGCCTTTTAAAATTTCCCCAAAACAAAATCATTATTGAGAAAGAAAACCATTAGATGCCAGTAAACCCCTAAATCCCCTCCAAGCAAACAAATCAAAGTTTTCAACAGCCTCAGTGTTACTTCAGGATCTGTCACTGGTTATGGATTCTCAGGTGATCCTGATGGATCAATCCAATAAGACAGGTCCAAATTTATATGCATTTTGACTGGACAGAATTCTGCCCCAAATACTGATCTCTTATCTATTCAAAATTAATTATGCAACTCTGTCTACAAAGGGACACTCCAGAGCCTGTAACTTGCCCTAAGGATGTAAGAGCAATGCCACGAGAGCTACAATTGCTGTGGTTCATTTCCACTCAGTTGGCAGTTACTAATCAAACATGTTGTGTTCTAGGTCATGAATTTCTGAAGTTACTACTTGTTTTCTATTATCATTTAAGGGCTGTGAGATTCTTCTGGGTAGAGGACACTGCAGAGGTTCAGACAAGGCACCAGCCTAAGCTTCCATAAAATTATGAAATGGTTTAGACCTTATTTCTGAACTTTTCATACTCTCTGTACCCCAAAGATATTTCTGCAGCAATGCAATGGAAAAACAACAGCACTCAACCTCTGAAACCGTGTTTTTCCTCTACCACAGCCAGTATGATATATGCTCATGGCTTGACTTCATACATAATGCTCTTCTCTTATTCTTTTATAATAAAATAAACGGTAGTGTTAAACATACCACAAATACAAACTCTGTTTTTGTAATACAAAAGTTTATACTGCACTTTTTTTTTTTTTTTGATCTTTCTGAAAAGTGGGACACTGGACATAAACTGTGATTTGGTCGTTTGTGGTGTTTGTATCTGTACTTCACATATATTCTGCAATATGGTTTGCAGTTATAAAATATTATACAGGATGATTTGCAAATACAAGTCCAAAAATCAACAGCCAAAGAAGAGAAAGGCCCTGTTCTCACAGAGGAAGGGGTGGCTGAACTGTGCTGGCAGAGCAAGGCATGCAGGAAAATTGAGGGAGAGGATCAGCAAGGACAGTGACACTCCATAAAACTGGTGGAATATCAGGTAATAGTTTTATCAGAACTCAGAGGAGCGACTAAACCAGGCAGAAGCGAGCAGGATGGAAATGGCAAGCCCACAGTGGAATGCTGCTTTGCTCAGGAAGCCCTTGGCACTACCGTGTGTTAGTCTGGTTACTTTGTTGAAAACACACATCCCTTTTCCTTGCCCATCAGCTTTTGTTATCTTCCCTTCAATACTCAGTAACACCTTCAGGGAAGGTGTTACTACTTAGAGCATTTCAGTCTTTTATTTATTATTGTGCTCAAAACAGAGGGTGTTCAGGAAAAAAGAAGACCCGTGGCCTCGAGACTTAATTTTGTAACCCTAAAATTCCACCTGGGTACCAGCTAACACTGCTCATGCTTCACCAGACACTTCAGAGAGCCCAAAGCACCTTCTCCTGACTCTGAAACGTTAAACGCACTTACCCTGGGGCGATGAAATGGATAGCCAGCAGCTCCACCCAGCAGGCGTATTTACTGGAGAGCCGCACCCCGAGGACGGTGCTGACCCTTCCCGGGTTGTAATGGTTGTTAAGAACCTTCAGAGCAAACAGGACTCCTGCAAACAAGAAGAAATGGCATGAAGAGAAAGGTGCTCCTGCACAAATAACAGAGAATGCAAGCAGTTCAGGCTAAGGGACTTGAAGAACCATGCAGTTCCACAGCACCACCAAGCATGTTGCTGCATGCCAGAACAACAGCTCTAAGCTGGTTTTTCAGTGATACTTTTCAATGACTTCAAAAAAAAAATAAAAGGATATAAAAATGATGTATTTGTGTAACAGCCAATTCTAGGTAGGTTTTTAATATGCCGACTCACTGTAGCTATTCAGGGATTCCAAACGACACAAGTTTTAAAATGGGAGTTCCAGGTGAAATAATTGACAAAAATAGTGAACTGAAAAAAATTTGCTGCGATTTGGGAAAAGCCATTACTGAAAACAAGACAAACAGATATGTGTGAAGCTTAACAGTAGGCTCAAATTCTAAATTAATGAAAAATCATCTTACATATACTCCAGAATCACTTGTTTCTGAAAAAAAAAAAAAAAGCAGATAAATCACCTTTAAACACAGTAAATAATCACTCATTTCTAGTTGACTGCAACTGTTTCATCGTGCAAGCAACAGCTGATACAATGGAAGGAATCTGAAGAACTTATGGGAAGTTGCAAGTGTTTGTGAAAAAAAGTTCCTCCCGAGAGAAAGCGCTCAGTGGTCTGAAAAAAAAACCTGAAAAATCAGCAAGTCCAAGTTTTGCCATGGACACACTGACATTGTGGCACAGGCAGCCAAACCCCTCAGGGAAAAGGAGTTTGCACTCAGGGCCCCTAAAGCCTCCACAGAGGCCAATATTGGAAGGGGGCATGACTTGTTATTCAAGGGTGGGTGACCAAAGATCAGAAGCTCCAAGTGAGCAGCTCCCAGGATGTTCCAACCAGTACCCATTGGAACATCACAAAGAAACCCTCAGAGGCATGAATAATTTCTAATTGAAGCTAAAAATTTTAAACTGGTAGATTTTTCTGGGAAGCCACCTAATGAGCATTACTGACATCAGAAAATGAAACCCCTCGGACTTCAATCCATCAGTGGTATTAACCAGGAAACACAGTTCCAGCAGGATGAAAACAGTTTTCGTGTTCTCAGGTAAAGTCACTGTCGGTCACAAGAACACGAACTGAATTACATGATGTTCATACCCAGAGCACAGGCTTTAAATGAAAAAATAGGAAAGCTTTACTAACATGACAATCACATATACAGGGAAACGGACACCCATCCATTTTCTGCAATTAACAATTATCCTTCCATAGCACCTCTAAATAACTAAATTTATGTATGTAAATTGGACCAACTCTGTGTTTTACCTGAAAAACCTACACCACAGCTCATCCCATAGGAAGGGTCATCCAGAATTTTCACGAGGAGGAATTCCAGCACCACATACACAAGTCCAATCAGCACGGAAAACACCGCAATTACGTAGGCAAACCACACGCTCTTCAGCTTTTTTTCCAGCATGATCCCCTTCCAAAGCATGGAAATCATGTTATAGTACAAATGCCAGTCATCTGCGTGGTGGAAAGGAGACAGCAGCAAGCGCTGCCAGTCCTTTCTGTAGATGGCTTCGTTGACACTGATGCACACTTCAGCCAGCGGCCTCACGGGGTTCAGGAAGAGAAAAACGTTCAGTGCAAGCACCCCCAGGGTAACAGGAGGAATGTTCTGGAGTCCCACCTGGGAGATTTGATAAAGCAGCAAAAGCAGCCCGGCATTGACTCTTCCCTGCCTTCGTTGCATTATTACTGCTCGTTCATGGGAATGGGAAGATGATTCCGATTTCTGGTCTTCTGTTCAGTTTCAAAACCATACAAGATTTGGAAATTCTGAAAGAAAAAAAAGGTAACTTGTTAAATGCCTTTTTGGTTTTTTTAACACTACAAATTCATCAAGGTAATCAGCTGAGACCTCTTTTATATCAGAAGAAAAACTTAAGTGAGAATGGAAATCAGAATTTTTAAACTGATATGAGGCACAAAGAAAGAGATTGATACATAAAATCCAAACAAGCATTGTGAGACAAAGCAGTCTTCAACCTCACTTTCACAACTCAGGACAGGTTTTACTTAATCTGCAAAATATCTGAGTGTTCTAGATATATTCTCATTATTGTTCTCATTCACTCAGAATTATTAAAATTTCAAGAAGGAAAAAAAAGAAAATTAAAAATTCTCTAGAATCTCTGTTTCTGGGCTTCCTATCTTTGCTACATATTTATTTTTTCCACGACTGTTTTTCAACTTTTACAAATAGTCAAAACAAGCAAAGCACAAGAATTAACAGTTACAATTTCAAAAAGTAACAGAGAGACAGTTAAGCACTCCTAAATGTAAGCTTTGAAAATGGTTACTGCTTTCCTAGGGATTAGGACACAGACTTTAGTTTAAAAGTATGTGATGGAGAAAGGAAAACTGTAGGAGGAAAGAGCAGCATTACCTTCTTTTTCACTACATAAAAAATAGCTGAACTTGTTAACATACTAATTTTATTTAAATTCCTAAATTCTTTAAATTACATTTATGTTTACTACAGCAATCTAAGAGAAGAAAAGAAACTAACTTGGTTGGGGTTTGTATCCTCAAAACAACTGCAGTGGAACAGAATGCAGGTAAAATGTCTTTGCTACGTTACACCAAAAGTCACTGCATTTTTTCCCGTGGTCTTCTCCTGGAGATGCTCCTCAATATCTAAGCCTTGGCCAGGACAGAGTGGAAACTGCAGAAAGGCTCTTTATACCAGGCCAGTTCTGGGACCCAGAACTAACTACACTGGTGCCTCCAAAAACCAGCTTCTAATCCTCACATTTAACTCCAGAGACCACAGCTGTTGCCCCCACAAACTTCAAATGAGCCAACCTGTTAAAGTGTAAATTGATCGTTGCAGATAATTGACACCACCGGCCTTGGGTGTTAAAGTTAACACTACAAAAAAAAAAAAAAATTAGTTAATCAAAAGTTTAATCAATGTTATTCTCTTTTCCCACACCACTTGCTCAGCTGTTATCAGGTATAGTGACACCCCCAAATTATTCTCAGATTCCCTTGCCCAGACCTCTGCCTTTTCTTGTACCATTTTTTCTATCACAAAACACTCAACATAAAAACTCCTAGAATTTAAAAGTCATTTGAACATAAGTTATATGGGAACCTCGAGATCTTGCCGTACCACGTTGTTCAAATTGCCAAATACTACAGCCTTGCATTTTAAACTTTCCATCTCCCTTTTGATACTCTTGAATTTCCAATATTTTAACATACGTGCACCTAAGAAATGAAACCCCATACAACACAAAACCATACAATAATCATGCAACACGCCTGGGAATGGTTTACACCGTGATTAAGGCAGTGCTAGAGGTGCTGTAAATCATTCCCATCACTGGGAGCAATCAAAAATGTCAGCCAAGAAACACCGTGCGTTCGATTGTAGGGGGGAAAAAAAGATATAAGAAAGAAAACAGGAGTTATTTGAGAGCCTCCTGGAATGCAACTCTCAGAAAACATATAGAGCTTTCAACTGTTTGAACATTCCTTCTCAGCCTCTACCCTGTTTATTAAAAGGCTAATGAGGCTTCAAACAATGAAGCACTCTTTCCTTTTTCTTTTCCTGAAAACATGCCACCCACTTCAAAATGGACAAATTTCCAGAAGAGACTTGAAAAGGACATTTGTCTCGCATCCAACCGGCCACGTGGCTGCATTTTTGTCACCTACTCAAGATAAATGTCTGAACTAAGCATTCTCGGAATTTGTTTGTTTGTTTTGTGCTAACCGAGTGTAAAACATTTAAATCTTTTATTTTTACTGTGACAACCCCCTCTCGCTCACTTGGCAACCGTAAAATATTATGACTTCATATGACTGAAAAATCATGTAATAAAGTAAATATTTTAGCAAAATACCAGTTAAAATGAAATGTCGTGCTGTCTTTTCCCGCAGCTGTAATTTGAATCCAGAAGGAAAGAATCTTCCTGTGTCCTTGCTCCCCCAAAATGGACAGAACCACCCTGAAATTCTGATTTATGTTTAAGTGAAAACCAAAGCTCTCAACCATTTTACTGAGGCCCTCAAACTTTGGAAGGGGGTGAGGGAAAGGCATAGCAGAGGAAAAACAGAACAAAACAAAACAATGCAAGAAAGCAACCCAAAACTCTGAAACATAATGAATCATCCTGTTTATATTCAATATGTGTGCAAGGAGAAGGTCAGCCACAAGCTGTCAGCTACAATAAGCTTTGAAATGTACACTCAATTACACAGTTCAAAACAAAGGCAAGGTTCTGACTTCATTATAAAATTAATTGCTTCATAAAGAATGAGTTCTGCATTCATCAAACGTGCCTTTAAAGAGCATAACGTGCTTTCATTCACAAAGGAACGCTGAATGGTGAAAAGGCAGTTTTTCAGAATTTGGTGGGAGAAGCCACCCATCTTTTGTACAAAAGTTTTAAAGCAATTTAGGTCAACAACCACCTCGTTGGAAGGAAACAATACAAAATTAAATATCAATACAAAATGACTACATAAAAGGTTACATCACAGCCTTTTTGTTATGCAACATTTTAAAAGTTCTCTGTGAGAATAAGGAAGTTCTTCTGCCTCTTATGTCTGGCTTCAGCATGAAAATTGAAAATCTTTTATAGCCCTTTAATCCTCTTAAGTACTACTAAAAAGAAGTCCTTAACAAAATAAGCTTTTAAGCTAACAACTCCAATTTAAAACTGAAAAGTCACACTCTGAAGGGTGTGACAATTACTATTCACAATAATATATACAGGTTAAACAATACATGCCAAGAGTAATTTTGGACACCTCATCCCAAAATAAATGAGACAGCTTTGAGAGGGAAGAACCCAAGGGACTAGGTCGAATCTCATACTCTGCCACACATCTTAAGTACGAAATCTGAGAGACTCAGCATTTAGGTTTTTAATTGCCTCATCAGTTTGGCAACTGCTGATTAACCTAAAAAGAAAAAAGAAGTATTCAAATTGTTTAATTATTATTAACATGCACGGGAAGCCCTGACAATTTTGGACCCAGGTTTTCATGCACAAAAGAGAAATCAATTTGGTTTATAAGTCATCCATTTAAATTTAATTAGGCTTAGTACACCAATCTAAATATCAGAACAAGCATCCACTGGATGAGAAACGTTATTGGATGCAACAGAGTCTCCAAAAGCTCTTCAGTTTCTGAAAAATCAGAACAATAATTACTGACAACTTCTTTATATTGTGATCCAGGAAATTACTGAAAATATGCCCATTATGTGACTAATCTACTACTAATTTTATTTCTTCCTGATATTTCAGCTTCTTTGTAGACTCTCTCATAACAGACATTAATTAGTACTACCTCCCAAAACACTAGGATACATCTATGTTAATTGAAGTTAGAGCAGCAAAATAATAATAAATATTTATATCACTTTACAGGTGAAGGCGAGGGGATGTCACAGTTTAAGAAAATAACAATACACCAGATCAACAGTGAACTTCAGATTAGGCCACAGAGTTTTAACTTCACAGATGTTTAACTCTAATTAGGGTCAGGAATTTGGTTTTCAGTCGGATATTTTGGTTTAGTTGATTGCAATAGTTACACTTGCATAATCCTAGAACTGAATAATCATACTAGAAGACCCTCATCCTTTATCTCAAGAATTTTGTAATATAATTAAAAATTAAGCCACCAATGATTGTCTGACTCCACTTCAGAAGTGAGAAGCACAAGGACTCTTAAAACTTTAGCATTCCTTAGTTTGTATCGCTTTGAAGGAAAATTTGTCTTATTTTCTAATACAATCCATTTTAAAAAATACTGGTTAAATACCCAAACAACTCCAAAACACACACTTTGCAGTACTGGTGTTATGCTACTCTTGCCAACACCTCAAATCTATCTCAGTTAATAAAATGCAGTTCCAGGAAGAACACCTTTGTGCTATTTCAGGAAACCAAACCAGCTCAGGTATTAATTACACTTTAAAACCACCTGAACTACTTAAACTCCGTGTTAGACAAGCATGAGAAAGTTTATCAAACAAGCTGAGGTTCATTTTGTCTTTGCTTGCTTGCTTGTTTGTCTTTTAAAGAACTTTTTTAAAATTACTTACAGCTTTGCTGCTGTTTGTTTGTTTGTTTTTACCAGTTTATCGTTTTGACAAAGAAAGGGGGCTATAGTTCCGGTCAGACATTATTTATTTACTTATATATTAGTGTGTTATTTATAGAATATATAAAAACATTGCCGTAGGAAAATGGAGTATGATAATAACAAGAACAATAATGTGTTGAAGCTGAGAGGAGCAGCAGCACAGGAGAGGGTGTGGCAGCATGAGGGGCACCCGATGACTCTGCGGGTTCCCACACTCGGCTCCTGCGGGCCCCGCTCCCTCCTGCGCGGCCAGAGAGCCCTGCGAGGAACAAGCGCCACAAAAACGATAGGGGGGAAAAAAAAAGCTGCGCCAGGCGGCGAAAGCGAGAAATATCAGGTACTCGTACGACTCCCGAAACTCGCTTCGCTCCCTCAGCTTCCCCCGCCACTAAAGCCTCGGGGAGGGAACCCGGGCAGAGAGCGCTGGGCTGGCGGTACCGGCAGCCCCGGCTCCCCACACACTGCCGGGCCCCGCCGGCCGGGGAGCCGCTCCTGAGCCGGGAGGCAGCGGCAGGGCAGGAGGGGAGGGAAAGCCGGAGCCGCCTCCCTGCCCCTGCTCCCGCCTCACGCCCCTGCCCGCCCGCCGAGGCTCCAGCGCCCCCCCCGCCCCGCACTCACGTTCTCCGCCGGCAGCGCCCGGGCCCTCCCGCCGCCACCCGTGCCGGGACCCGCCGGGCCGGCAGGGGCGCTGTGCTGGGTGCTGAGGGGGCGGTGATGAGAGGGCGGTGATGAGGGAGGTGCCCCCGCCGTCCCCCTCAGCCTTATCCGCGGGGCAGGCGGGGCCGACAGGGAGCGAGCGAATGATAAGCGGCCGCCTCTCAACAAAACCCCTTGGAAGAGCCGCCCGCCTGCCCGGTTGGGAGCTCTGAGCTGCGCTTTTGCTGCGAAAATATCGATTAGTGGTGCCGCTCGCCATTCAAACGGGTAATCAGGTTCCCTTTGCACGTGCTGGTTCTGCAAGCTTAATAGAGCGGGGACTTTTTTTCAAGTAAAAAAAACAAAACAAAAAAACAATTAGATTGCCACATCACAGAGTCAGTTCGGTTGGAAAAGACCTCTGAGATGATCGAGTCCAGCCTGTGACCGAGCATCACCACGTCAGCCAGACTGTGGCACCGAGAGCCACGTCCAGTTTTTCCTTAAAACACCCCCATCGCCTTCCCGGGCAGCCCATTCCAACCTCCAGTCCTCCTTTCTGTGAATAATTTCTTCCTAATATCCAACCTAAACCTCCCCTGGCACAGCTGAAGACTATATCATACTAGTACTCGCGGAGAGGACTAGTCACTGGTGTCACTAATCGCTGCATTGTTCCCCAAATTTGACACAGATACCCAGACTGTGAGTTTTGTTATTAATACTGACTAGGGGACACACCGAGCAAATTATAAATGCCTCAAATAATTGGTTATCATAGAAATGCTGGCAAGCCGATGGTGCAAATATGTGACTAGAAATGAATCATGCAAGCCCCACAGCCAAGGCTACATGTAAAAGGCCCTATTTTGCCGTCGTTTATGTGGCACTTTAGGTTTCACAGAACATTTTGGCAACTCGCACAAGTATGTCATAGAATTTATAAGAAAATTGCATTCTGCCCTTCCAAAAACAGCACACAGCTCAGCAGACTGGCAGGCATGAAAGGGGCTGAATTCCTAGAAATAGGGTGGAGATCAAGTTAAAGGAGCAGGCTTTGCCAAAACAAGCAGCTTCAGCATAGTCCTCGCTTCCAAGGCTGAACAGCAGCCAAAAGAGGAGGGCAGACTCGGTGTGTGCCACCATTTAGACACGTTATCTTAAGCTCCTTAGTTCTGGCACATTTAGATCTGTTACCTCAATTAATGCGAATCATAGTAATTCGTAGAAATCACAGGATGTGGGAGTTAAAAAATGCCTAAACTGATAGATTTTCTATCATAGCCCAGGTTTTCTACAGTTGGCACCATTTTCTGTAATAGCATACTGCATTTTCATGCAATATAATTCCAGTCCCTAATTCTTAAAAATGCGGTATTTATTGCCTGGGTACAGGTCCAGATCTTATTACTGGGTGTGCAAGTCCTGAGGTTGTGGTTCTCTTCTGGGACCTAGAAGAGCCTAGTTCCATTCCTGCATCAGCCTGAGAAATCATGGATTTTAATATTCACTCTTCTCAGGTCCTTATTGGATAATAGAAGTCACAGGAACAATGAGAGGCTAAGTAAACAAAGCCTGTGTTTTGATGCTATAATTAATGGGCCACATAAATAGCTAGATTAAAACAAACAAACGAACAAACAAACGCTTTGTACTTTTTACCCACGTGGGGGATTTTATGCCCATTAAGCTCTTCAAATTTGGTGGGCTTTTCCTTGTTCTTACACAAATTTTCCTAAAAACCCACCAGATTTTCTGGGTTGTTTTATACTTACATAAATAGCTGGTTATAAGAAGAAAAAGAAACACCTGCTGCTCCCTTTCTTTAATCTCATGCCACCAATCACCTCATGGATTTCTTTTACCTCTTCGTCTAAATGTTAATTTCTCTTACAACAAAATTCAATAAAATGAGAACTTCTCTTCACAAACTACAACTTCCTTTTGTGTGGAAAAATTCAGATTTTGACATGCATGTCCCACATGTGCTATTGCTCAGGTTTCCTCAACATGAAAGATATCCTTGAGCGAGAATTGCCGAAGGGCTGACACATAAAAGATGTAAGAAAATATCCCTTTCCATTTAAGCAACTATTAACAGTGTATGTTTCCTGGCTACGTCTGGCCTGATTAGAAAGAGAATTTAATACCTGGAAAGAAAATAAAGAAAAAAAAAACCCCAAAATATCACTTTCAGAAGCCACGCACACTGAGTACAGGAGTGACGCATACGGCGAGCGCTGCTTACGCCTTCCTGCTAACTATATAATCCATGTAAATATTTATCACCCAGCTATTATCAGTGCAAACATACAGCTCAGTCATATGTTGACCCATAACGAAAAAGTGACATTGAGATCTTTGCTTAATAGCACAAGGCTTTAAACGAGTTTTAGGAGCAGTAGAGCAGATCTCAGAACACTCATTTTTTTTCAGCGTGCAACAGTTTGGGAATGAACATCCTGCTGTGAATGCATGGATGCAAATTAAATCCATATCTGAAGGATTTTTTTTTTCTTTAATTAATGCTGGGAATCTGATAGCAGCATATTTGAAACGTTGTTTATGTTAATCTTAAAGGAACTAGTTAGGACTAGCCTGTAAATGTAAGAAGAATGTCAGAGTGTAGTTATGGGAAAGGAACTTTGACTTTCCTAGACTGTCAGTACGTGACAGTGTTTACAAAGAGTAGAAGAAGAGAGAAGCAGTAACCCAGAATTTGATACACAGAACGTTACGAGTCTGTCAGAAAATTAACAAAATACAGATGATTAAAGGGCCAGTTTAAACATGTTGTTAGTTTATATACAGCTTACTGTACCGCTGCTACCAGTCTGGTTCTGAAAACATAATGCCTGTGGAAACTGTGGAGGCAAGACTTCTGGAGAGATACAGATGGAAATATGATCTGATAGCAAATGTTTTGTATGAATTCAGGGCTTACTCTTCTGGAGCCTTTGATCTGACATGAACATTGGGTTTACATTTAACACTGGTAGCCCACCCATAGTAATTAATCTCTCCTTAGCTGGCAGTGCACTTTCCCCAATCCAGCTGCCATCATCACCAGCACTGTAACTTTATGATACAATTTGGACAAATGGAGTGAAAAATGGAGGTGCTTTCTCTCCAGCTTATAGAGATAAAACGGAATATATCCTGGAGGATCCTAATTTGTTCACATATCTGCCAGAAGGAACAGAGGAAACATATGGCAGAAAATAAAAGAGTGTATTGGGCTGAATTTGGGCTGGAAGAAAGAGCCCAGCATCAAAAAAGTTTTATAACACAGCCAAGTGGGTATCAGATCATCCACTCTCCTCCTGCTTATCCAGATGCTTCCACATTGAGTTGAGACACTTCAGTTAAGCCAAAGCAGTTTTGAAAAAGCTCAAAATCCTGAGCTGTTGTTTGTGACCAGATGAGAAAGGAGTAGATGAAATGGCAGTGTTAAGGAAATTAATGTGTCAGCCATGCCAAGAAGATGGTACCAGGCAATCCCTTCATGCAACCGAACGGCTTTCTGAAAAAGGTATCAAAATCAAAGAGAATATAATTTGACATCAAACTATAATTTAAAAAGTTATGGAATAACGAGAGTCAACTGCTGTCATCTAAAACTGATTTTAAAAAATGTATATGCAAACATTTATCTTCATTTTGCCTGACCACAGGAATGTTAAATAATCATTACTAAAACAGTTGAAAAGTTGTTATTCATAATAATACTATAGGCAGAAAATATTCTGTTGAATACAGTTCTTTTTTTTCAGTGGCAGCATAATTTACATCTCATCATTCACAGTTTATAAAAATCACGAAGTTAAAGTATATTCTGCTGCTGGCAGGGAATTTTTGTTAATACTCTAGCTGTGAAAATTTTGTGATTATTTCCCATTTCCATAAAGCGTTCACATAATGTTTTCCTTTATGGAAACACGGGTTTTGATCCAATTTTTTATGAAATTTGAACTGCTCTATATAACAAGGATGTGTTAGTAATCTGGTGACATATTTGTGTGCTCCACTGGCCTGCAGGATGCCAGGACAGTGGAAGCAATGTCCTTCCCAAGAGAAATGAAATGTCGATTTGCAGCATTCCCAGGTTCCCAGCTCTCAAAGTTGGGCTAATCCAGAGGCGACACCGGAGGGCTTTATCTGGCACTCCCTGTAAAGAAGGATTTGTCAAAGACAGTACAGGAATTTCTCCAGAAATTATATTTAAGCCTCTTTCTAGAAGTCTTTTCTTGCTTTGTATTTTCTCCTGGTTATAGGAGTAGAATTCAGGCTCTGCATGTTTTTGTCTTCGGTGCTAACCTTGATCCTACATCATATATGCTCATCAGCCTGACCCATGTCCGCTGCAGAGAGACTGAGAGGCAGAGGCAGGGGCAGGGAAACATTTGGAAGAGGGGCTGATACCAGCAGAAGGCTGCTTCTAAAATTTTTCTTCGCAATTCAGTCTTTTTATTTGTTTTCATACAAAGAAGGAAGCTTTATTTCCCTCAGAGGTTTGAACCCCAGAAGTAATGAGGAGGCATATGGATATTCATAGTATCCATAATATTGAAATGGGCATTGATTATTGTTTGGGTTTTTTGGATTTCTGTGTTGTTATCTTAAACTTCATGGGCTTCCTAAAGCTGTCTTTAAAATGTTAAAGTTTATTTAACATAATTAAACCTAATGAAGGCATCTGTCATGTCTGGGTGTCCATTGCCTTAATTGACTGACGAGCCTCAGATGGGTCGTCCACCCACACCCCTGCCTGTGGGCCCAGAGACCCATTTAAGGTCAGAGCCAGGGTTTTAGTTCTTTCCTGAGTGGGGTTATAGCTGTGTTGGTCTTCAGCTCCTCCTCAGCCTTGCCCATCCTGGTGCAATGCCTGATTTTGTGTTCCCGGGCTTGCCTCCCACCTTCTCTGTCACCATGGGCTGCCCTGTTCTTTGGGCTCTTGGCTGAACCAGCTGCTGCCCCTGGACCTTTCCTGCCCCTTGCTCGGGTACCTTGGAGCTGGGTCCCCTTCACAGAGGTTGTCCCAGATTAGCAAACAGGCAAATGCAATACTCAAGGCAGTAAATCTGCAAGTGGCAAGTCAAAGCTGGTAAGCTCTATCGAAGTGTTATTCTGTTTTGGTTTTCTTCTCACTGTTGCTTCTGTTTTTACAACATTCAGTAGAAATTGCAAAGCTGTTGTAGAAAATAGTAAAGTAAAATAAGTCAAGATTAAACTCGCTTTTTGAAGCACTGTAGTATTTTGAGCGTAGAGTTATAATCAAACTAAGTAAAGCTACTGAACAGCAACAAACCTCAAAGCTTATGTTTTGTAGCTGGGTGTTCCTCAGGTTCAGCTCAGGAAAAATGTCCCTCTAACTTGGTGAAGCAGAATTTTCTGGCAGATGTTGTATTTGATCCGCAAGGATAGCTTGGAAAAGTAGACAAGCTTTCAGGAGCCTTATCCAGATCTCAAATGGAAGCAGTGGCCTTCAAAGCTCAATAAAAATTGAGGGGGCTTTGTTGTTTTGTGTTGTTTTGTTTTATTTTTTACCCCTAGAGCATACTGGCAACTGCCTGTAGCAGGTGGAAATAAGTGATGAGCCTTTTGGGGAGGATGATTTTTGCTGTGAATTTATAGGAAGTAAGCTTCAGTCTTGAGCTGGTTTCACCTCCGTTCTTGTGGTAGTGCTGCTGTAGCCACAATAATCTCCTGAGGACAAAGACAGAAGTGATTAGGTAGAAATGCTGCTCCTTGTTGGACCAACAAATATAGGTGGGAGGTCTCTTCCAGACCTGGGGAGGTGGCTCTGTGGTGTCCTCCGGTGACTGCCTGTCGTGACTTGCAGCCGAGGCTCAGAAATGCTCTGACGTGGTGCAGTCGCTGTGTAAACAGCTGCAACAGGTTGCTGTCTTCGTGCTCTGGTTTATTTTCCACTCTGCTGAAGATGATTGCCTGTCAGTCCTCTGCTGATAGAGCTTTCTAATCTTCTTCAAACAAAATCCCAGGGCTAGGTGCTTGGGGATCGGGTTGGGGCTGTCTCCAGGGGCTGGGTGGGGCTGAAGCAGGCAGGATTCACACCGTGCTCAGCTCAGCTCCCAGCTGGAATGAGTAATAAGATGTCCCACAAGCAGGACATCTCCACAGCGGGAATCTCGCACTTCAAAGGGAAAGAAAGCAGAGGTCTGCGATTGGCAAGGAATGAGCACCGGCAAGGGCATAAAGATAGTGCTCAGCCATCTGCAGGGGTGTTTATGCAAACTTTCTAGGACTCGTTCAGGTTTCTGGGAGTCTTCCATCTTTCTAGGTAGAAGGGCAAGTTTTTCAGCCATTAGCTAGATGAACCCTCCCATTTCCCAGCGTCAAAGAATTCCCGTGGGGATTGCCCCGGGGACCTCTTCCTCCTCTCCAAAAAACTTGTGAGAGTCTATTTGTAGCTTTTTCTTTCAGCAGCTCAGTAATATATATATATATATATTTCTGCTACCTGTCACATTTATTGTGTTTATTCGTTGAATTTTGATCTGTGTCCAACGAGCTTGAGAAATATCTTTTTTAATTACTTTCCTTGTTCTCTTTGCTGGCTTTCCATCTGTAATATAATGGTCTCTGGCAGCTTTCTGGCTTTTGGCACTGCAGAGGACCGAGATCAGTTAGAACAAGGTGACTTGGCGTTGTGCGCAGCCGCCTACGAGGATTTCAGCCAGCCCTCCGCTTGATTAATGAGCACTGGCCTATTCTTGAGATAAATTCATGCTGGATTGTGCCCAAGGTCTACAGAGTGGGCACTCGAGGGAATTTAGTGGAAGAAATCTGTACTTGAAATGACTTTTCTTTGAGATCTGTTTACTTAATGATTGCTTGCTTGAAGGTAATACCAGTGATAAGGAGGAAAAGCCAGTCAAAACTGCAAAGAGAAGTACATTCATTAGGTTGTGTTTTTTTTTTTCCCCCCTCTTATTTGTGTATTACAGCCAGTTCTCTCTTGGAGGAAAGATTATATGGCAGAGCCTGTGCTGAGCCAAGTCCCTGAGGTGGGTGGGAGCTCAAGAGATGTGAGCTTGCATCTGCACGGGGCCTGTCAGCAGTGCCGTTTGTTCATCGGGGACTTGGCAGTGAGCAGCAGTTCCCCTCCTGCCCCTGCCAGAGCTGCTCTCCTTGGTGATGACTGTGTAGTATCCATGTTGATATCAATCAACAGCCACATGTAGGAGCACGTTTCAGTTGATTTCCTAAAATTGTGTGGCAATTTTTTTACCTGCACGCTGGCCTCCCCCAATGACTTGTGAATCAATCGACCGGTTTCAGTCTCATCTGCCAGAAGTGTGGGTTCCTCGTGTGCTGACAGTACTATGATTGAGCCTGATATTCAGAGCAGGCAATCAGGGTTAATTTTTCTGCTATTCACGACTTCTACATTTATATATAAAAAAGTTGGACACCTGTTTGGATGCGCCATTGGGGGATGGGTGTCAAAATACTTTGCAAAAAAAAATCTACCAAGAATATGATCTATGCAGTATTTCAGCGGTTCTGTTGGTGTTTTTCTGAAGGAATTGTGTGTGAATCTGCAGATCCCAGGTTCATTTGCAGGAGAAGAAGAAATAAATGGATGTGTGCACAAAAAGTCAATATACTGAAATGAAGAAAGCAACAGAAGACAAAACACAATATGTGTGTTTTTAGAGGATCTGTCAATCTAAAGTAATAAATAAGTAAACACAACCTTTTTAATTCATGCAAGTTAATCCCTTTCAGGACTGAATTAACTAAATCATATCCCTATGAAATAACCCTCATTATATAAATCAGTGTGCTGATGGATTACTGAGTTTGCAGCCAAAAAACCTCACCACCATAGGTGTGAAGTTTCCTGATCATCTAATAAATTGATAACTTTGAAGCCTAGTTGTGACAATTTAAATGTCATCACTATTAAACAAGTTGCCAAAATGCAAACAACCATCCTAAGTCATTAAAATGTAATTATAAAGGACAGCTGGGTCTACTATCAATCTGGGCTGTGGGGACTCATCATGGGGAAAAATATGAAACTTTCACACAGACAGAATGAGAACTGCTGAATGTGCCAGCCCGAGGCTGCTCAGGAAGCAGAGGAAATGTGGATTTAGTGCATACACAGTTAGTGATGATCAGAGAAGCTTTGCATGGCTGAGATGGACACAGGAGTGTGTGACAGGGTGACATCCATCAAACATCTTCACTGTCCCACTGCCACCTATGGGAAGCCCTTTTGCTTATTTCCAGGGTTGGCTTTGCTAATGAGAGGCAGATAGGCTGGGTGGTGGTTGCAGTCTACCAGAAATGACAAAAAAGTGGGACTGGATTTGGGAATGGCAGCGCAGGTGCTGTAATCTCTGTTTTGAGAACCAGGTGGACTCTAAGTGGTAATGAAAGTTTGCTTTTTTCAGCTGAGCATAATAAAGAAAAAAGTGACTGCAAGGCTTTGCAGGCATAGACCTGATTATATTTGTGAAAGCTGTGTTTAGTGATGTTGATAATGAGGTTAATGACCTTTATTTTTCATGTTCATTATTTGCTTGATACTTTGGTAAGGCCGTATTGCAGGCAACAAGCCCAGTCCCTGCTCAGGACTCACAGTCCTACTGCATATGGTGTAGCTCTGAATTCACACCGGTCTCAGCTCCATCCCAGTAGGTTCTCTTTTATTCAGTGCTGCAGCATGGAGTCGATTAGATTTACTGCTGCTATGCACCATGGAGATGGTGGAACGAGCTAGAACTGTGCTGCTGCTTCATTAAAATAGTAACCCCAAAAGGAGGCCCTGCAGTCTTTTGGTGTTTTATTTATATGCATTATGGAGCTACACCAGCTGCTTGCTTCCGTAATTAAGCCTCATTTTCCCTAAATGTGGTGGGAAGGGTAAAATAAGTGAGAAATGCTGATAACTGGGAAAATTCTAAAAGCAATCTCTTATGTGTCTTAATGCATGTAATAACTCTAGTATTGGGTAGCTACCTTTCTGAGGCTTTCCAAATCTAAATGGATTTAAAAAATAGGTATGAATGCCAGCCAGTTATTTGATTTTTTTTCTTGTAAGTCAGCCTATAACACATCCTTCTCAAAAAAAAAAAAAAATGTTGCAAATAATTACAAATAATTTAGGAACCGATCAGTGTTCCTAAAATGTTTAAGTATCAAATTCATGTGTTTGTTTTTTTTTTTTTTTCTTTTCTACTATGAAGTAAATCCTTGTGGTGCCTCGGGGCATTCACTGTGCTGGAAAACTTTCCATTTATTCTCACTGAGAACCATGTGCTGTTGCATACGGGTGTTCACAAACCATTCATTTCCTTCCTTTTGTGTACTTGGAAATGATCTAATAACTGGGTGTTCTACTGTAATTACCTACCTTTCACTTCTGTAAATTGTAATTATTGTTTGTTTTGCGGTGAGAATAGGTTGGTATGGAGCTCAGAGAAACATTTAAGATTATGAACTGTTTCTAATGAACAGATTGTTTTCTGATGCAAATGGAAAGCCAAGTTGAGGGAGGTTTTTCTTTTTTTTTTTCATGCAGAAGGATGCAGCCTCTCAACAGGCTTTGTCCTTATTTTTTGGCAGAATTGGACTGCCCTCCTCAAAAGCATAAACAAGCCTCAGCCTATCCACAACAGAAGTGGGACACCAACCTGCCAAATACAGGGAACTGAATAAATGGAAGAACAATAAAAGTCAGTAAAGTGGGAAATCTCACGTGGTGTGAATGATTTCCTATATAGTGTAAGCAATTTTTTTCTGCTGTTTGTTTCACACAGCTACACTAAGGATGAATAAATTTTTGTCACCAGTGCTGTTATGCAAAGCATGCAGATTCCAGAGATCACACTGGCTAATGGACAGGATGGTTATTTTGAAAGGAAAACTAAGGCTTTCCCGTAATTTTCATTCACAATCTCCCAATGTGAGATGACAATTTACTGCAGCTTCAGGAAATTAAATGTTCGTTTTCCAGGTGCACTGAAGAGGTTTAGAAATTAACTTAGCAAAGGTGGTATTTCTCACTGCACAGTGAGAATCAGCAAGATGACATTGTAAAATATCCTTGGTAATAGGCAGTTAGAAAGTCTGCAGGGGATGAGGTCAAATAAGGGTTAGCAGCTGACATCAAATCAGAAGCCAGATGTGCTGACCCTTAATCATAGGCTTTTGCAGGCTTTTTTTTTTGGGCTGCAATTCAGCATAACATTATTGAATTCACCTTTAGATTAGGCTGGTCTGCTTTGACACATACAAGCCCATATGCAAGTTAATGGCTGTGTCGTCCACTTCATTATGCAAGCCTTGATAACAGATCAGCGAGGTGACCTCTGCGAGTGCCACTTCTCAAGGTCCTTAACCATTTGCATTTTCAATGAACAGAAAGTGGCGCTCCCCACTTAGGGCACGTTGGATCATTAGTTTTGTGTATACAGATTAAAGCTGGGAATAGTAATCTGCGATATCTTTTTCTTCTTGCAAAATTACTTAGAACTGTTTAATTCAGCGCTGTGTTATGACAGTCATCTGCTCTCATACTGGTGCAAAATCTTTGGCTTTGCAGAGGAAACATTTAGAGACAGTAGTCCCAGCAAAGAAACAGGTGTTAGTGGACTGAAATTAAGCAGGGTCAGAAATTTCTGAAGGATTAAAATATTTCAGATAAAAAAAATTACGTTTTCATCAAGGTCTGGGGATGGCAAGGTTAAAAATGCGTATGCAAACCTTAACTGTTCACTTTTACTTCTATATAATTCTGCAGTCCTGGCTTGTAAGATTATTCTGCAGGGAATTTTTGCCTCAGAGCTGAAGTGAAAGGGAGCTTCCAATGGTGCAGTTTCTACCGGTCTAACAAACATTTTTGGGTTGTTAATATAAGCTTAAAATAACGATCTATTGATGTAATGTTATCTTTATTCAGAGGATGTGCTTCTGACTGGCTCGCTCACACAGTGCTTACTCGACAAACCGCACGGTAATCGCTACAATTAAGGTCAATGGCAACAGATCTGTCTCTCACTCCGTGCACCGGAGACGACACTTACTGAATATTGCCACAGTCATCTCGTTGCTGATTCCCCTGAAACTGCTTCCCTTTCCTGCAGCTGTGGGAAAGGATTTAGCCAGGAGCTTGGCCAGTGGGCTTGTGCCCTTTGCAGTCCTCGTTGGGAGTAGTCCAACTTGCCTCCTGAACAAGGCAGGTGTGCAAGGGAGAGATGGGCTTGTTCCTTGTATTGAATAATGTGTGACCTTCCAGAGAGGTGCCTTCAGTGGGAACTGTGGGCTCCTGCAGTGGAAGACCTTGATAGCATCCACTGTGACCTGGAAACCCACACAAAATGTTCTAATGACAGCCATTAGCGTAGGATCCCAGCTCTCATGTGCTGGAACTGCAGGACTTGATAGGCTGCTCTCTCCTGTTCACAAGGCAAGGGTAGGCACATATATGGGCCAGGCTTTTCCCCATGCCTGATTTTAGACTCCTTCCTGCTTTTCTTAGCTCCTATTTCACTCTTACATTTGTGTTTCATCCTTTATTCCTATTAACTGTTGCTGTGGGAAAACACGGTTAAATTATTTTAATACTTTAACCTGACTTTTTGGTCCTTGTTTCACCTGCATGGGGAGTTTGAAGCCAATAGGGTTTGGTGGTTTTGTCTTCTGCTTGCAGGAGGTTGATCACTTAATTTCTGAGGGATGGGCATCATGTTGCTACTCTTGTTGGGGCAGGAGGCACTGCGGGAATCTCCAGCTGTGTGGCAGAGGTGGGCACTGCAATCCATCAGCTGTAATCCTCACAAAGAGGACACCAATAAAGCAACTGCTGGGTTTATTTATTCTCTTTCTGAAGTGACTGATGCCAGTTTAGTCCCCAGGCTCAGCTCAGGGGGAGGGCAAGACTTGTATCTTTTCGTGGCTTGGGTTTAGAGTTCCCTTTGGAACTCAAAGCAAAGCAATGAGGGGAATTCCTGCCAAACTCAGAGCAGGACTGTGATTGATGCTGCAGCACCTCCACACAGGACCTCAGTGCAGGTGTGTTTAGGATAGTAATGTTGGTGCAAACTGGACCCATGTTTTGCACCAAATTGTCCACAGAACTCGAACGTAGCAGAAAAAACACTGGGTAATCTACAGTAGCTTGATTAATGTTAAGACATTTGTAGTTAGTTAAATATGAAAGTGTTTTATAATGAGAATGAATTCCTCTGGGGTATTATTTTTTATTACTTTTCCCAGTGCATGGACAGCCTTGGACTGGAGGTTAAGAACAAAAGCTGGATGCTTCTGCTGGAATTCTCCATGTAGAAATAATTAATGAGGGCAGTGTTGTAACTTATCTTTCCATTCCAGACGTGACAACCCTTTCAGGTGATTAGGGGGAAGGAGACCTCTCCATTAAATTTTTTCAGGTTGTTCTGCAGACTGAGGAGGATGTTATTTATACTCTGTTCATGTATTTAAGTTCATCTTTGTCATTGTGTGGCCAAAACCATCTGTTTCAAACGACAAAAGGGGAGATTAATAATCAATATCCTATAGGAAGGATTTAATTCAGTAACAAACTGCATAGCTATAGAATCATGGAATAACTGGAGCGTTGCTGATAGCACGGATAAATTGAGGCCTTCATTGTATTGAGATGTCAGTCTTGCATCTGTCATCACTGCTAAATAATTTTTATAAAGGCTTAAAAAGCCCAAGAGGTATCCTGTCCCTGTACGAAATTCCAAATTCATTTGTTCCTCTCTCCTGGGTGCTATTTTTAGAAATACCAGAAGACACAAATCATTCTAATAACTATATTCATATTTACAGTTTAATCCTATGAAAGGGGGAGGTAATAAGGCAGTTGTAGTAATCTACAGAAACTGGAATAGCCTTAGTAGCATGTTCAGGTTTTCTTTTTGGGGAAAATATTAAAATTGGAAAATTGTGTGATCCTTAAAGATTTCTCTCTGGGGAGGCAAAGAAATTGCAAATGGACACAGCATGTCTGGAAGGAACCTCTGTCGATGATGAAGGAAATGAGAAGGTGCAAAATACACTGAATAAAGTCAAATATTTTACCTCACAGTATTTACACTGGTTTTGTCCTTGTAACATAAACCAATAAATACAGAAGTGATCCAAACAGCTGGATAAATCTAACTGGTGCAAACCTGGGGAGATCTTGGGTGTGAAGATAAGTGGAACTGCTCTGTATTTACATGAAATCTGCTCCTTGAACTAAGAGCCCTCAAAGAAAACAACGAAGCTGGGTCCTGCAGGGAGAAGCCTCGTGTGTAAAAACCATCCAGAATGAGGAAACCTCAGCTTTGTGTTCTGTAACTCAGCCCTTAAGTTTTTTAGGCCTTTAGCTCTGGCTTTCTTCCAATCCAGGATGTGCAGTCCAGAGCGTGGCCCTGCCAGTGAGGGCTGAGCAGCACATCTCCTGATGGTGCTGTAGTTACATGAAGAGAGGCCCTCAAAATCAAAGAAATATAATCACTTTATTTTACCACTTTCTCCCCCTGCCTTTAATAACCACCTTGATTTTCCCAGATTTTACGATTGGGCTTTACTGTCTCGTTTCAGTCCACCTGAATCCATCAATTGATGAATATTTTCTCCCGGTGTATATCAGAGAAAATAGATGCAGATCTTACTTACTGTGAGACCCTCCTGTCCACAGCTTGGGTAAAAACTTGCTGTACTTTTGGTGTACACACCAACATGTAAACCTGTCACAGGAGGCCATGGAAACAGGGGGCTTGTCTGTGTGGCAAGGACAGTGTGCTCTGAATCTGTTGGCAGTAATGCTTTGTAAAGAATCATCCAGTGCATGTAATAACATAATAGGAGAGGAGGATGTATTTATGTAAATCAACTAAAACATCCTCAAGGAGTAATGCATTCGAGTGGTTAGAAAAGCCAGCAGAGGATAATAGGTGTGGAGACCTTCTCCTGTTCGTCAGCAGAGACTGGGAGATGGTTGAAGCTGCTGTAGCCCCACGCGTGCCAAATAATTGTTAGCACTGGCAAATCAACTGATAGCAATAGCTTGAGTAATATTTTGTGTTCAGCTCATATTTATCAATATTATTATTTAATACTTATCTGTGTGGTTATATGTGAAGGCATAGCAAAAGAAATTTATTTCTTTTATTAACATTAGCATTACAAATGACTTTATTAGCATTTTTGTGGACAGTCTTTCTAGAAACAAACTTTCCCTGTTTGAAATTGGAGAGAATTAGGTTCCTGGATTTCTTTAAAGATCTGGCTTTTGGTGTGCCAAGTTGACAAAAAAATTGCTATTTTGTTTGAAGAAAATGGAATTGGCAGCTCATTTTTTTTTATTTACATTTATAGGAGCGGTCTGAAAGATGTGGAAATCCTGCTCTGCTTCTATTCCCTGTGTCATGCTGCGTGCAGTAGTGGAGCAGCAAGTGGTGTTTTTCTAATTTTAGCATACACAGAAAGGAGACCAGATGCCATTCACTTCAGATAATTTGGCTTAATTTTTGAGAGAAGCAACTCCAGGTGTCAAAACTAACACTTAATGAGGATTTTTTTTTTTATTTATTTGTAATTATAGCTGTGGTGTTTGTAAAGATGCAGGTCTTGGGGTGAGCCCCTTTATCCCAAATATTTAACTCCAGAGGCTCTGTAGATTGGACATGATGTTGGATACGTCTTCTAAAGTGCTATCAGAGTTGAAAAAAAAATAAACTCTTGGGTTAGTGTTTGATTTGTAATGTTTTCTCTCAATTTATAGTCTGTTTGTCTCAAACTACGGAATGAGATTTTCCTTAATTCAGCTAATGCAGCTTTTCCATGTAAACACATGGGCATAAATTAGTATTTCCTTTTCTTTCTATATATGCACATTCTGCTGGAATATTTTCACAGGGAACAAAAAGAGTTTACTTTGGCTCTGGAATTAACAGTAATTTGGGTCTCCTCAGTTTACTAATGAAACAGAGACTTAACTGATATATACATATATAAAATTATTTACATTTATTTGTTTGAAATTTATTTTCAAAAATTAGCTCAATAATTATTTTATGGCCAGATCAATACTGTACTGGGATGGCAGGCTTTTTCCTACCTTCTTGTTTCTTATGTTCAGAAAGGAGGATATATTTTTCTATTATTAAGCTCAGAAAAAATCTCAAAAGACAGTTTTTGGAAGGAAGTTCCAGGATCTGTTAAACAGCAATTTTTCAAAGTACTTGCTAGAAACAAATTATGTAACAGCCCTGTGACAGATTTATTTAGGGATAAACACACATACTGGTTTGGTAAACAGCTTTTAGTTGCATAGATTTATTTGCTTTGCTCATAAAAGACAAAGATTGGACCTTTTTTATGGTAGCCCTAAAATGATGTCTAATTCAAATCACACCACGTGTAGGAATGAAGATGAAAACCAAGCCCCATTATTTTATCACAGTCTTTTTGGAACCTGGTACATCTTAGACACAGGATAAACCCAACTCTGAGTATTTCAGTAATTTAATCTATGTGCAATTTCACAACGATTGAAAAAAAACAAACAAATTTTAACTTACAGGGCAAACCCACTGGCTTTCTGGTACCAGCATCTGATTTTCTTGCTCAATTCTGAACTGACAGACTAAAAATAAACTGAGAAATAACGTTTTAAGAAGGCAGATAAATTTAACATTTCTTACTATTGGATTTTCTTCCTCATTTGGGTTTTTTTTTTTTGGTTTTAAGTTGCTATTCCTGTTACTAAATCCCTCATCGAATGGAGCAGTTTCCCACTGATTGGAGTCCCACCAATCCACGTGTTTATGGAAATATAATCCGCATTGTTTGGCATTCCTGAACTTTAAAACCTCAAACCCGTTGCTTCAGATCCAATTATCTGTTCTGTGCCCTGGAATCAGATCAGTATTTCCAACCTGAGAAATGAGTGTTTCCGACCCCCTCTTTGGGGTGACCAGGACGCTTCACTGCTACGGGGCAGGTGCCCTTTGAGATGCTCACACCTGAAGTGTTTGCAGGGGTCTGGGGGGCATCATCTGTCCTTCTGCAGGAGCACCTGCACCTCCAACTGAGTCTGTAAAATATTTACAAGGAGCCAGGATCGGGCAACTTAAAGACTATTCTTGCTCGTGACCCATGAATTAAATCTGACCTTATTTAAGCAGCAATAGTAACGATGTTCCAGGTGAGTAGCAGCTATTAACTTCCATTAGGCTGAAAAGTTTTCTTCAGGGCTGTCCCCCCAAATTGTTTTAATTTGGCATGTGTCGTTTAAGTGGGAACTATTGTAGCAACGTTTTAAATGTAGGCGGTGCCTTTCATTTTAAACAGCAAACCTGCATAACGAGAGGTTGAAGCTGAGAAAAAGTAATGGATTTTGACCAGGCTACTCAGAATGGGCTGGAAAAGGAAACATTTGAATAGTGGTGAAAAAAGAAATGTAGCTTGGATTACTTTTTCATGCAGACAGAACTCAAAACAATTGATTAAGTTTTGTATGAGATTTCCTTAATTTGCATTTTGTCTCACATTGGTCAAGATTTTGAGTCCTGAAAGTATGAAGACATTTGAGTAATGTGAAAATAGGTTTTAAATTCTTTCAGTGCCTTCCTTTGCATGACAAAATGTATGAACTTGCAGGCATACTTACTCATCAGTGTATGAAAGTAAATATTTTTGGTATTTTATACACCCCCCCTCCCTTCCATCCACCCTGCAAATCCTCCCCAAATGCAGATAAAACCTTTTGGCAACTGGGGAAAACTAAAATATAAGGCATGGTAATTAACATGCACAAGTGGGCTTACACCGTGTTTTTATATTTAAACTTTTAAGGGGACTTGCTGAAAACCTTCAGCTGATGATCTGCACTTGAATCAGCCACAGGTGCATCTGGAAATCAAGGAGAAAACAGACTCTGGATGCCAACTTGTGCTTGAGTGTGTTACCACAGCCCTCCCTGCTCCCTGATGTGAGGCCTCCTTACAGGGGTAATGGTTCAAAATGTTTAGCTGGAGTCTGCAAAAAGGAGCAGCTCAAAGATGAAGCCTGGTAACAACTATTCTCAGTTCAGGTGATTCCAGGATGAGTCCAGTTTGGAGCTTCCCAGAAAGGCCCTTTGCTGTGAAACACGTCACAGTCAGATTTTCTGGGATATTGGTTACAATCCACAAAGGTGTTTAGCCTGAAAGGTGTAATGGAAACCAGTGTATAAATAGTGAAATCATAGCCAGTACTGTGCTTGCATCACACACTAGCATATGGATGTTTTCTGGGTCTTGTCCCAGAAACTGTTGAGATAGTATGGCTTAGGAGAGGTGTGGGATTCCAAGCAAGTCGTTTAATTTGTACTTTGAATCGTTCTCTGTCCAACAGCTCTTTTTAAGAAATCATTGCATTTCTTACTGCAATAACTGAACAAGACATTTGGCAGGTTCCTAAATGTTTCTGTTAATGAATGAAGAATTAACATAAATGTTTACAACTCTGTGTGTTTCTTAAATATAGAAAATTTTGTTTTACAAATGTGTGTATGAATTTCTCTGGACGAAGCAAACTATTTTATCAGGGTTTCATTGGTATATTATTTAAAATGGTACAATGCAGTGACTTTTGAGAGATGAGGGGGGATGTCCTCATTTTCACTGCTGCATCATTTGTTCTGCCATAACTCTGGAAAATACTCATACATCTCTTATTTCATGTGTCCAGAGGACTTCTGAGATACATCCCCTTGAGCTTGTGTTTTGAAATACCAACATTTCTTTAGCCTGACAAAACCTTCTGAAAGTTGGACTCTGCTGACCTTCTCTCTTTTTGGGGCATCCTGCGCAGTGCCAGGAGTTGGACTTGATGATCCCAGTGGGTCCCTTCCAACTGATCATATTCTGTGACAGAAAACAAAAAAAAAAAGCCAAACTAATAAGCAGTATATACAAAATAGCAGGGATTTAAGAGAAGTTAAGTTGAAAAAGTTGTCCAGTGAAAAGTCACAATGCAGTAAGTCCAGTGTGATCTCAAAAGACACACATGCAATCTGATACAGTAATGAACTATTTGCAAATCTTGATGGTTTGGGGATGAATTTTTGGTTCTTGCTGGCTAGGAAGTGGAAGTTAGTAGACTGTGCTTCCTGACCAAGAATAAGCTGGAACATTGGAACAATAAGGATTTTAAAGCTGGAATACACTGAGATTAATAATGCCCATTATGTGGTATGAATATGAATCATCACTAAACAGAGCCCAGAAATCTGGTTCTGTGGTCCCCTCCAATCAATGTTGCAATTTCATTAATGCAAATTTTGAGTCAAATGCTGGCTGAGAAGTAACGGTATTTCTTACAGAGCTTTGTCATGCCACAGAGCACAGCCCAGGCTATGGATTCCAACACAGACAGTGTGAAGATACATCCAAGAACTCTTACAGGATCAAGGGAGATTAATCTTAAAAGCATAGGCGTGTGTCCTGCATCATATCAATGTCCGCCCAGGCTGTTCTTTGGTGACAGAGACAAGTCCAGCAGTAAGATCCATAAACAGTGGCACTTCCCTGAGCACCCTCTCAGCTTCTGTTCCTTGTGCAGTCCTGGACCTGGCTCTGAGGTCTTTCTATTGCATGGACAGACTTTACCAAGTACTTGTCCAGCGATTTTTCAAGTCGTGGCATTCTGTGGCAGTGATTTCACAGGTTCATTGACTTTGTCTGAACAAGTAACTTTGTATTTGTTCTGAACCTTCCAGCTTTAGTCCATGTTCTTTATCTTTTGTATTGGAACAATCAATCCTTTTCACCTTCTCCATGCCAGTAATGATATTTCTGGGTATCTGTCACATCTCTTCTCAGACACTCTTTATCCAGTCTGAAAAATCTTAGTCTGCTAGCTGAGTTTGAGCTACCTTTGATCATTTACTCTTATCTTTTTCCAGTTCCTTAATATTGTTTTCAATACCAGAAAGCAGAATTTTTCCATAGCAGGCAAGGACAAGACATGTCATAGATTTTACATGTAAAAAAAAATTGTTCTCTATTTTGTTTTTTCTCCTTGATGTGATAATTTCTAATGTTCTATTTGGTTTTTTGACTGCAAAAGAATGTTGAGCTGATGTTTTTTCAAAGAGCTAACTCTTACAATTCCAAGACCATCTTCAAAAGTGACTGTAGTTGACTTGGAGTGTGTCACACTGAACATGTAAAGTCAGACTTGCTTTTTCCTGCGTGCATTTAAGCTTACCATTTCACTGCCCAGCATCACAGAGTGCCACTAGGGCTTTTCTGCAACTCTTTGAACCTTCAGTAATTCCTTGAAAGAGCAGAGACCAAGCAAGTATGTTCCATTTACGGTCAGCAGACCCTGATTAAGTTTGATCATATCACTCAAGTGAAAGCTCAAGGAATTCCAAACCACAGCTGGAGCCTGTGAAATGAATCCACGCCTTCCGAGGCTGATAAAAATCAATAAATATTGCCCACTATCACTGGACATAAGTCAGGTCTTTAGATAAGCTCCACTGCTGAACTCTTTGAAGAAAACACGGTTTTATTCCTTTTTCTCTGGAAACCATTGCTTATTCTTTTGCTCTGCCATCCCGTTTTTCAGTCCCGCATTTCCTGACAAACCCAGCTGAGGAATCAGTCACGATCAAACACCCGCGGCGCATCCTGTTTGCGAGTAACGAGCCCTGAGGGCAGAGTGCAGCACAAGAAGCAGCAGCAGAGCCAGCTGGTCACAGCAGTGTCCTTCTGGCCAAGGGCAGGGGCTCTGACTTGGTGCTGCCCCCTTTCCATGCAGCCTCTGACCCCGGGCACTCCCGAGCACGGCTGACCCACCCCGATGGCACAGTGTCAGAGCAGGGGGGGTTGGCACAGCCTGGCTCTGCTCGCTCCTCTCCAGCAGAGCAATGAGGTGGCTGATTCTTGCCTCAGAAGGGTATCACCCGTGGGATCCTGTGGGGATCAACAGGTTTTCTTCTTTTCTTTTCTAATTATTGAATAGCTCTGTGGGCAACAGCAGGCACGTTACCTTCTGCTTTATCTGTCATTCACGGTCAAACACTCTGACACCTCAAAGATGAAATAAAGCTGACTGAGCAAGACCAAGACTTGCTGCTGTCATCAAGTAACCATGGGCAAAACCTTCTACTTGGCTTTCATTTTTATACCTCTGTGGACTTTGCAACAGTGGTAAAATAACAAAACAAACCCCTGTGGACCCATGAAGCTCCCTTCCTCAGTCAGAAGCTGCTTGAGACCATAGCTTTGAGCCATGCACAGACAACACTTATTATAAATTGGATAAAAGATTCTGCAACTTGCCTTTTGAAATTCATGCTTCAGGCAATTTTGTCTGTGGTGAAGGAGAGAGAATTAAAGCACAAGAGAAAAAAGTCTGTGAAGCACTGAAACATTTTTTTTGAACATGTTACAAGATGGAAATCTAAAGATAATAGATGCAGAGCTGAAGGTTGATCAGTGTAGTCTGGGAATTATCCAAAAGTATTACTGAGCGTCCTGTTAGTTTAGTGATACTCCAGTTGGGATATCCATATTCCCCAGTGGAAAGCACAGGAATGATGTTTTATCTTTGCTGGCTTCTTTAAACAGAGACATATGAAGCTTCATAGGGAGGTAGTAAAATACAAAAAAAATATAATCTGTATGAATTAATAGCATGTTTAAGATGAAAACTGCCTAATTGATCACCAAAACGTAGATATTTCATGTAATTAATGTGCTCTGTCTAAATGCTGATATGAGTAAAGTTGTTCTACGTATGAACTGGAGAATGCATGATAGAAACAATCCTAATAAGTGAGGTATGGAGAAGATGCCTTAGACTTTTCCAGCTCTCACTACTGGGCCAGAGTGAGATACAGCTGTGAACATAACTGTTTACTGTAACACATTTGAAGATCCTAATCAGTCGTTCCATGTGTGTTCTGGGTTTGCCTCAAAGAGATGACAGAAGAAGTCGGGGGATGCAGGATCTATAATCGTGATGTTACTGCCATTCCTTTAACAGAGAAATTAAACAACTTGTTGACTTAAGTAATGATTTAACTAGTTTAGAGACAGCCACACTATTTTTGAAGAAGTTACTCAACTTTCATCCTCACTGCTGAACATAGTAAAGTAAACACTACAACTGAGCTTAAACAAATAAAATATGCAATCATATCAACCTTGGAATGAGGGCCAGAACATACCTGTGTCAGTGTGATGGACAGAGAACTGGGCTCTTCTCCATGGTGTGCCTGGTGTAACCACAAAAGGCAATGGCCACAAACTGGAATACAGGGAGTTCTGCTTAAATGTAAGAGAAATCTTGCATTAAAAAGGCACCAGTTTGCCCTGCTCACCTCGTTTGGTGCAATAGGAGTGGGCTGCTACTGGGGAGGTCACTGGCACCTGACTCCCCTGTCTTTGTAGAGGGGCTCATTCTTCTTGCTCCTAGACTTGATTCCAACTCAGAAGGAAGTGAAAGAAAATAATGTTCAGAAAGTGTTGGTTTCCTGGCCTGTTTTTTGGTTGGTTGGTTGGTTTTTGTTTGCTTTCGTTTGGAGTTTTGTTTGTTTGCGGGTTATATTTGTTTAGTTTTCATGGTATTATGACCAGAAAGAGAGTTGTTTTGTTTTAACTGAAGAGCTGGGTGTGGGAAATGAAATCAAGTGTTTTAGGAGCAGTTTGGAGTGGGGATTAGAGGGGGCAACTTGTGGGTCTGGAAAGTGGAACGATGAAGCTGGTGAACAAGAGTCATGCTGTTTTTGTTAGAGACTTACTGAGGAACTTCACCTTTGTGCAATGTTTCTTTTGGTTTGTAGACAAAGAGAGATTTTTTAGTGGACCCTAAAATTCTATAAGAAAGTAATAACAAGTCTAGCACCCTTTTAACAGAACAGTCAGGTACACAAGAAAGTAAACAAAGTGCATAGGAATGTGGTGGAGAAGAGAAAGGTGGGGAAAAAAGAGCCATAAAAGCAGTTGATGGCAGAGGGGAAAAAAAAAAATCAACAGCCTATGACAGTCGTGAAAAGAATAGTGTTTTTTTTCTTACTGCACTAAGGGTGCATGTTTAGTCTTACCTGCAACTTTCACGCCATTTTTGCAGCTAGATGAGAATCTAAACGTGAACAGGTAAAGGTGGCTGCAAGAGAAACTACTCATCATTGTAATTTCGAGCAATGCTACTTCTTTAATTACTTTTGGATCCTGGCAGTGGCTTTCCTGGGATGCCATTCCACCAATGCAGCATTACCAAAACACAGGTTTTGGTTATCCCATCAAAATATAATCCACTTTGCTCTGCCGGGTTTAGCGGTGACACTCTGAGAACTTATTGTCTCAAGCACTTTATTCCTTACGAGATTACCCCATGCTAACTTAACCTTCAATAAGGTAGATAAAAATTAGGAACTTTTGATCCTTATCTGTTCTATTACAGTCCTTTCCTTTCTTTATATTAGACTGGCTTCAAGAGCATAGTTAGTTCCAATATATTCTGAGGTGTGTGATCTGAACATGGAGATGGTTAAAGAGTACTGCAGAAACTTGGTTGCATGGAATTTTAGGATTTGGACATGGATACTGAGAGAGCAAACCTGATTTTGTCCTCGTTTATTGAAGATGAATTTTTTGCATAGAGGGTTAGCCATAGGTATTTATACAGGGAATTAAAGCCTTGTCTTTCTGCCAGGATGTTCTATTATGTGAAATCCTTTGCAAATAATTGCAAAGTCTGAATTCTAAAAATTCAAAGCAGGAGGAGTATTTAAATACAAAAAACAAGGGTACATTCTTCTCTTTGCGTTCTGGTGTGCACACTTATGTACCTTAGAGAGAAGTGCAGTACTTCAGAGCTTTGGAACTCCCAAAGCAAGAAAACAATTCCAAGATGTGGTCTGGCATGATGCAAACTATCTCTGAAAAATAGTTTTTGAAATATGCTGGAAGTATTTGTTATTGCTTGTTATTTCTGCTGGGCAAAGGACATGAATCTGTATGTAGTTTGAAAACACTTCTGGGACATTTACTGAATCCCCCTGATAAGCAGATAAGAACAGCCAAATTTTGTTGTATCTGCAAGCCCAGTTATTATTGAAGATAATGTTCCCAAGGTGAATGGAGCACAGTTAAACACACTGTCTGCCCACACACTGTGGACAGGACACGGTATGAGTGGAATGAAAGTCTCAAGGGCAGTTGATTGGACATTAGGAAAAGGTTATTTACTGAGAGGGTGGTTGGTCACTGGGACAGGCTCCCCAGGGAAGGCGTCACGACACCAAGTCTGTCAGAGATCAAGGAGTGTTTGGACAATGCCCTGAGCCGTGTGGTTGGGGTTTAGGTAGTCCTGTGAGGAGCAGAGATTTGGACTTGATAATCTCTATGAGTATCTTCCAACTCAAGAAATTCTTTGATTCTAGCACTGTCTCCTGCTTTTACCCTCAAACCCACGTTCCCTTGTGCAACACAATGTGCAAATAAGACAGTGGTTATCCTCCACCAAGAGATCATTCTACTTATGTGTGCGTATCAGTGAAACACCTGCCAAGAGAAAGAATGGAGCAGAGCAAATACAAGTTATTATTTATTTACTAATATTAGTAATTGTACCTACTACGTGTAGAATGTTTAACTGAAAAAGTGTTCCACGTGTTCTGTGCACAAACATGCGTTCCCATGCTTGGGAGGGTACAGGGAGAGGAGGGTTAGGAGTTACTGTCCTGCCACAGGACATCTGAGCCACGGGTGCCCAAAAAAACTTACTTTGTCATTCATGACAGCCATGGTAGCTGATCTTAATGTGCCTTTGAGCTGCAATTCTGTCCCACAGCTCTGTGGTGTGGGCTGGGGGAGCGATTTCCTGGCATGCTGCTTGCTGGAGGATAGAAATACATTTGGGTTGAAATAAGCTTTAGCTCTGTTTGTATAACAGATATCAATACAAATATCTGGTTTTGTCATGATGAACTATAGCATGAAGGGGAGGAAAGAATGTGGTGATAATATAGGTTATTGTTATAGGTTGGATTGTCTTTCCTTCTCATTCTTCGTGTTTTACCAGCTAGACTCTGCTCCTACATTAGAAATTGTCGTCTTGTGTTGGTAAATACCTTTGAACAGTGCTCTGTTTTACCATGTTATCTGTAGGATAACGTGAGAAGGTGGCTTGCAGTGCTGCCTGTTGCCCTTCCTGGGTTTTCCAAGTTTTTCTGTAGTTATTTCAAAGGAATTTTTCACCTTTTTATCAGCTAAATGCTCATCTGAAATAACTGTACAACCATCATCTACCTGGCAACAACTTGGTAATGCAGATGCATTAGAAAAAGCCTAACAATTATTTGTTCCTTGCTTGTACTTACCCAAATCTAAACGAGACTCTAATTTTTTTTTATTGAATTTTAACCTTAAAGAGTAGGTGTGAACACTGCCGTGGTGCTTTCACCTCTGACCAGCTGGGGATCAGCCTGCTCGGGTAGGGCAGTGCCAGCAAGGGGCTAATTAAAGCCCCACTGCCCTGCACGGGATGCCCGGGGTCACCATCATTAACAGCGGCAGGGAAAAGCAAGCCGAGCCCCCAAAAGCAGCATCCCGGCCCTGCAGACAAACGGAGGGCGGGCCCGCCCCCGCAGAGGGCAGCATTGAGCAGGGGATGTGCCCGCACTGCGAGAGCCCAGACCCGGCGCGGCCGCTCCCGCTGCGCGCTCAGTTCGGTCCGGTTCGGTCTGGCACAGAACGGCCCGAGGACACGCGAGAACCGGGGGGAGCTGTGCGGGGATCTGGCCTCGCTCCCGCCGGGGAAGCGGCCGCGGCTGAGCCGGGAGCGGCTCCCGGGCAGCGGGACGAGCCGCGGGCAGCGGGACGGGCACGGCCCCGCTCTGCCCGGAGCTGCCCCGCCGGGGCTGCGGGCGGGAGGGGCGGGCACAGCTCCCCGCCCCGCCGGCCTGCCCGAGCCCGGGAGAGCCGCCACACTGCGGAGGCCGCGGGCGGCGGGTATAAATAACACGGCGCTGAATGGCGTCTACGCCTCCTTTACTATGCGCAGCGCCCCAGCCCGGCCGGGCGCCGTGACGGACGGGCCGCGGCACCAATGGGGGCGCGCTGGCGGCGGCCCCGCGGCCGCGCCGAGGGAGGGCAGGGCGGAGGGCGGGGCGGCGGCGCTGGCCCGGAGCCCGGCGGCGGCTCCGGGGATGGTCCACGCACTGGCGCCGTCACGTGTTGTGCTGCTCGCAGCGAGCCCGAGCCGCGGCGGCGGGCGGAGGGGGCTGGACCGGCGAGCGCGGCCCCCGCCGCCTGTTTTGGTGCGGGGCGCCGGGAAAGTCGGCGGAGAAGGAGCCGCCGCGGCGGTGCCCGCTCGCCCGCCGGGCTGGGGCACGGGAGGGGGCCGCGCCGCCGGCCGCTGAGGCGCTGCCGCCTGGAATGAAGAGGAGGAGGAAGAGAGAGGATGTTCCTTCGGCACTCGGGCTGCCTCCCCTCCCGCCGCTGCCGGGCTGCGCCGCGTGTGGAAATGGCACTTTCTCTGCCTAACGAGATGGGACTGAATGGGGTCGCCAGCCTCCTCCGCACGCACGAGCGGGAGCAGCAGCCTCGGCGCTGATATTTGGGGGAGGTTGTGTTGGGGGCGCCTTTTTTTTTTTTTTTTAATTTTTTATTTGTTTGTTTTCTCTCTTTTTTTGGGGGGGAGGGCGACGGGGGGGAAAGCAGCGTGTATTTTTCGGGTGGAAACGCCGGACTTTGCAAAACAATCTCCGCCCCCGAGAGGATATTTAATCTGCAACAGAGATCGCTGCTCGCGGAGGCAAACTTGAGCCGGGGAAGGGGAGCAGGGAGCGGAGGAAGGGTACCCCCGCCCCGCTCCCGGCCCCACCGGAGCCCGACCCCTGCAAGGGAAGATGCGTCTCTCCCGGCAGCTGCTCCTGGGACAAGACTTTCGTCTGGACTGAGCGAGACTGGACTTTTTAAGGACGAGCTAACCCATCTAAGGGCGATTTGGGCATAAACAGCAACACAAACTCTGATTTGGTGCTGGAAGCTGCCTCGGCCACTGAACAGCTGCTCTCACCCTGCTTCTGTCCCTCCCCCGTCCTGTTCTCAAAAGAGGATCCTGAGCTATTTTGCCGTGGATTTTTTTTATATATATTTTTTTTAATTGTTGTTGCATGAATTTTATTTTAGGTGGTTGCCTTTTACGGCTGGCTTGTCTGTTTTGGGGTCTTGCAGACTGCAAGCTGCAGTAGCAGCTCCACCGCCTCTCGTCATGGCCAGCCCCACGGATAATAACGAGGGCTTCTTCTCAGATGTCAGAAAGGTGGGTTACTTGCGCAAACCCAAGAGCATGCATAAACGATTTTTCGTGCTGAGGGCAGCCAGTGAGTCTGGACCCGCCCGGCTGGAGTATTACGAGAATGAGAAGAAATGGAGACACAAGTCAGGGGCCCCCAAGCGCTCTATCCCACTAGAAAGCTGCTTCAACATCAACAAACGGGCTGACTCCAAGAACAAGCACCTGGTGGCCCTCTACACCAAGGACGAGCACTTTGCCATTGCAGCTGACAGCGAGCCTGAACAGGAGAGCTGGTACCAAGCGCTGCTGCAGTTGCACAACAGGGCCAAGGGCCACCACCACCTCCATCACCATCACCACCACCACCACAGCGACGTCACCTTCGGAGGCAGCAGCGTGGGACTGGGGGAAGCAGGTGAGGACAGCTACGGTGAGGTAGCCCCTGGCCCAGCTTTTAAGGAAGTTTGGCAAGTAATTCTGAAGCCCAAGGGCCTAGGCCAGACAAAGAACCTGATTGGCATCTACCGCCTGTGCCTGACTAACAAGACCATCAGCTTTGTGAAGCTGAATTCAGATGCGGCTGCTGTGGTGCTGCAGCTGCTCAATATCCGCCGCTGTGGTCACTCTGAGAACTTCTTCTTCATTGAGGTGGGACGCTCAGCTGTCACCGGGCCCGGTGAGTTCTGGATGCAGGTGGATGACTCAGTGGTGGCACAGAACATGCATGAAACCATCCTGGAGGCCATGCGAGCCATGAGTGAGGAATTCCGGCCCCGCAGCAAGAGCCAGTCCTCCTCAAACTGTTCCAACCCCATCTCTGTGCCCCTTCGTAGCAGGCACCACGTCAACAACCCTCCACCGAGCCAGGTGGGCCTCAGTCGGCGGTCCAGGACCGAGAGCGTCACGGCCACTTCTCCTGCTGGTGGCGGAGGTACGGGTGGCAAACCCAGTTCTTTCCGGGTTAGAGCATCGAGCGATGGGGAAGGCACAATGTCAAGACCTGCCTCTGTGGATGGTAGCCCAGTTAGTCCCAGTGCTAACCGGACTCATTCGCACAGACACCGTGGCAACTCCAGGCTCCATCCTCCACTCAACCACAGCCGCTCCATCCCAATGCCTTCCTCGCGCTGCTCTCCTTCGGCCACCAGTCCAGTCAGCCTGTCATCCAGCAGCACGAGCGGCCACGGCTCCACCTCAGACTGCCTGTTTCCACGAAGGTCCAGCGCTTCGGTTTCTGGCTCCCCTAGCGATGGTGGATTTATTTCTTCTGATGAGTACGGTTCCAGCCCGTGTGACTTTCGCAGCTCTTTCCGCAGCGTGACCCCCGATTCGTTGGGACACACGCCACCAGCCCGGGGCGACGAAGACCTCAACTACATCTGTATGGGGGGGAAGGCCACCTCCTCTTGCTGCAGCTTGGCAGCCCCCAATGGCCACTTCATCCCACGCACCTGCCACCCACAGCAGCAGCCCCGCTATCCTAGCACACCCTGCTGTCCTCGAGGTGGTAGCGAGGAGGTTGCCGACTTGGAGAAGGCATTCAGGAAGCGGACTCACTCTGCAGGCACTTCGCCCACCATCTCCCACCAGAAGACACCCTCACAGTCTTCAGTGGCCTCCATTGAAGAGTACACGGAGATGCTGCCTTCTTACCCCTGTGGCAGCAGCCGGCTGCCCTCCTACCGCCACTCGGCCTTTGTGCCCACTCACTCTTACCCAGAGGAGTGCCTGGAGATGCACCACCTGGACAGTGGCCATCATCGGACCAACTCCGCCCCTCACACGGATGATGGCTACATGCCCATGTCACCGGGTGTAGCCCCTGTGCCCAGCGGTGGGGCGCCCCCCAAGGGTGGTGACTATATGCCCATGAGCCCTAAAAGTGTGTCGGCTCCACAGCAGATCATCAACCCTGGCAGGGGGGGCCGCCACCCTCCAGCCACCGTGGACTCCAACGGCTACATGATGATGTCCCCCAGCGGCAGCTACTCCCCCGACAGCAGCTCTGCAGGATACGGCAAGATCTGGACAAACGGGGCCGGCCACCACCCGAAACTTTCGGTGGAGAGCAACGAAGGGAAGCTGCCCTGCGGCGGCAGCGACTACATCAACATGTCCCCAGCCAGCGGCTCCACCACCAGCACCCCGCCTGACTGCTACTTCGGGGGTGCGGGGCAGCCGGGGGTGGAGGAGGCGGCCACCGCAGCGCACCACAAACCCATCTACTCCTACTTCTCGCTGCCGCGCTCCTTTAAGCACGTGCACCGGCGGGGCGGCGGCAGGGTGGCCGAGGAGGGCAGCCCCCAGCCCCGCATCGCCCTCGGCTCCAGCCGCCTCCTCTACGCCGCCGAGGACTCGTCCTCGTCCACCAGCAGCGACAGCCTGGGCGGCGGCGGCGGCCCCGAGGGCGGCCCCCTCCCGCAAGCGCAGCCCCCGCGCAAGGTGGACACGGCCGTGCAGACCAAGGGCCGCCTGGCGCGGCCCACGCGGCTGTCGCTGGGCGGCCCCAAGGCCAGCACCCTGCCCCGGGCCCGCGAGCAGCCCCCGCTGCTGCTGCCCCCGGAGCCCAAGAGCCCCGGCGAGTACGTCAACATCGAGTTCATCGCCGGCGAGAAGCCGCCCTTCCCCTCGGGCGCCCTCAGCATGGCCCTGCCGCCGCCGGGCGGCGAGGCGGCCGAGGAGTACATGAACATGGAGCCGGGCCCCCCGCGGGCCCCCTGCCCGCCCGGCTTCGCCGCGGTGCGGGCGGCCCGGCCCGGCCGGGACTACGTGGCGGTGCAGCGGGGGGGCGCCGCGGCCGCCGGGGGCTCCTGCTCGGACTGCGCCGACAGCCCGTCCCCCGGCTCGCCCGCCCGCCCGCTCAGCTACGCCGAGGTGCGGGGGGGCCGCGCCGCCCCCGAGAAGCCCCCGCCGGCGGCCGCCACCGCGCCGTCCCCGGAGCTGCCGCGGCCGCCGGCCGAGCTGTCGGCGGCGCCGCCGCGTTCCTCCTCCCTGCTGGGGGGCCTGGGCGCGGGCAGCGCCTTCACCCGCGTCAGCCTCAGCCCCGGCCGCAACCAGAGCGCCAAGGTGATCCGCGCCGACCCGCAGGGCGGCCGGCGGCGGCACAGCTCCGAGACCTTCTCGTCCACGCCGAGCGCCGCCCGCGGGGCGCCGGGCGGGCTCGGGGCGCCCTTCCCGTGCGGCGGCGCGGGGGGCGCCGAGGAGGTGAAGCGGCACAGCTCGGCCTCCTTCGAGAACGTGTGGCTGCGGCCCGGCGCGGGCGAGGCGGCCGCCCGCAGGGAGCCGGGGGGCGCGCCCGCCCTGGAGAACGGGCTCAACTACATCGACCTGGACTTGGTGAGGGACTGCGGCCACCGCCGCCACCACCACCCGCACGGCCCCGCAGAGGCGAAGCAGCCGCTGCCGCCCAAGCCCCCGGGGCAGCCGCGAGGGAGCGGCCACTGCGGCGAGGACCTGAGCGCGTACGCCAGCATCAGCTTCCAGAAGCGGGAGGAGATGTAGGAGCCGGGCGCCTGCCGGGGAAGGTGAGCCGGGGCGAGCCGTGGCTCCGTTCGGGGAGTTGAACAGCCCCGGGGGGTGCTGCGGGAGCGCCACGCGTTGGGTTGTTTTCGTTGTGCCTTTTGGGCTCCCTGCATTGTGTTTTGGTGTCAAAAGCGACCAGAAGGCCGGCATCCCTGCGGGTGTCCAGCTGCTGGCCTGCACCTGCCTGGGCCGGGCGGTGCTTCCAAAGCTCGCTTGGATGCTCCTGTTCGGCTGGGGATACAATACTGTGTGTATCGTGTTGCCGCGTTTCTTTACTTTTCAGAATTAGATGTGCTTCAAAAGTGTGCGGGTGTGAAAGCGAGTTACCTCTGGTTTTGGTCTGGAAACAGGAATCTCCCGTTGTAATCCTGGTTTGGCCAGTAATCACGCTTGTGGCCAAGGGTAAAGCAGCGAACCGTGCCAGCACGTGTTCTCCCGTGTGCAGAACACGACTAACAGCATCCACCTCGCGGGGCCATGACCAGTGTTAATTCAGTTTTGTTGGAAGGTGCTGTGAATTTGAAAACAGCCTTCAAAGTCTTCAGAGCGTTTCATCTGTCACTTGTGTTTCAGTTGATACTAAGTGTGGCTGTCCCACAACCCACCACAGTGTTACAAACAGCATAAGAAATGGGCCTTAAGAACTGTGTCCTTGGCATTGACTGATGTGTTTCTGTTTCTTCCTGAAGCTTTTCATTTTTAATTCGGGAAAAACTTCTGTCAGGCTGTTGCACGTTGATTACAGATGTGTAAGATGAGTAGGAGCATTGTTGCAAGCAGTGTGATGTTTCTGTTGGGTGGGAGCTTCATGCAGCACATAACACAGGTATCTTGTTTAGAGCTCAGAAAATGCAGTGCACCTGTGTGAGCCCTTTTGTGAGAAAGGTGAAGAGTGTTTTCACCTTCAGCAGCAGACCAGCACCAGCAGATAGTTATCTAGTTAATCTGGTCACTCGATTTGAGCGAGCGATTGAGGTTTACTACAGCAGCAATCACGGTAGCTTAAGGAGCTTACTATGAATACTGTGCAATGACATTGGGGAGATGAATCTCTTACCACTGTTTACATCGTAAGTTTAATAACCTTACTGTTTGTATTGCTTTTTCACTCTGCTCTGCACCACTTAGGGCTGGTGTTGGTACCACGCCTGGGATCGTTTGTTTGCCGTTTTTAAACGTTTTCCAACCTTATAAGCTGAACGAAAGCAAAATAGTCTCTTCACATTTGCTGCTTAGCACTTGCTGCTGTTGCTGTTAGAGCAATGCAATATTAGGTGTTAGTCTTAGATGGCCTGTGATTACCAGGCCAGTTTCAAAGTTCAGGGTAAGTGCAAATATTGATGGTCTGGTTGAAATGGTAACTGGTAGGAAATGATTATTTTTGTGGCCATCTGATAGGAGTGTCTTTACCGTAAAAACTGTGGCAGTGTTCTCCATGGTGGTGGTAGATAGGTGCCTGCTGTGATTGTGCTGTTCAGTGAAAGACTGGGATGTGGAAAACCTAGTATAAGAGTTGGCTGAAAAATACCATGCAGATGTTTTGCAGGGCAGCATTGTAAAAAGTAGTGTGTAATAGAGTAATTGCTGTTTGAAGTTGGTTCTTATTTCCCAAAATTAGGATTGGACTGAGCAAGCACAGCTTCTTCTGGGAGGCAGGGAAAGAATCAGGTTGTAATTATATGGGGAGTTTGTAGCCATGGCTGTTCCCTTTCCCTTCCCACTATAAAGCTGTGTTAGTTGCTTGTAGCTTTCTCAGACATTAACCCTTTAGGCTCTTATTTCGCAGATTTCTTACCGTGAACCGAAACTTTCCTTGCAGCATTCAGCCCAACTAGCCCATCTGTTGAGCATGTTAAGGGGAGAAACCCAATGATGTTCTGGCTGTGTTGAACAAACAACTGTTTTTACAGCTGTTTTTTTGACATGTCCTTGTATTTTTTTTGCTTTGGAGGTGAAACTTAGTTTTGCCAGGGGGGTTGGCCCACATAGGTTATACCTTGGGAAAACGTACCTGGAGGTGAGTGATGCACAGCACTGCAAGCAGTCTGTTTGCACATGCCTGACAAAGTTGCTGAGCACCTTCAGCCAGAAGGTGCAGACTCCAGGTGCAGTAGGGGTGCTCCAGTTTCCCAAAGCTTTGCCTGCTCTTCCCAGCAAGCAGCCAGGCTGTCCAGTCTGGGTCAGCTTCCCCTGTGCTCCTCCTGCCAGGTGAGGCTGTTTGGCTGAGGGTGGGGAGGTCGTGCTTGTTGCTTCTCCTCTTGGTGTCTGAGCAGTGTGAAAGAGGAAGGAAAAGGTACTCGCTGTGTTTGCAGGTACAGCTGAGAGGTGAAAACAATTGGAGCTGGGAAGGGAAGGTGAAGCTGCGGGGATGGGGAAGGCTGCACTACGTACCCTTTCTTTACTCTTTGTCTCTTTTGTGGGTTTTTTTTGTACATTTTTAATCTCAGAATTGGCAAAGGGAGTCCACATGCTCTTTTTGATTTCCCCTGTCCATAGAGCAGCCTTCCATCCCATCCCAAAGGCCGCAACTATGTGGATAACTCTTGTGTTACCCATTGTGGAATTTTCTGGTTTTGAGGTCTACAAGACAAGGACCCCAAATGTTGGCTGCTTTACTGCAAGCTAGCTAACTCCTTTCCCATCCCTTGCTCCCCTGTCCTTCCCTGCCAGCTGCCTCAAAGTTCTTCAGGCATTAGATTCTGGAGTATTTTTAACCTCTTTCAAGTGTAGTTATTCTTCCTAACGTTAAGGATACTGGCTGAAATAATCATGTTGTTTCCCAAATTTAATTGAAAACCATTTGTCTTGCACCCACAGCATTCCTCTGCACTCTCCAATCCCGTTGCCTTCCCTGTCATAAATTCTTGGCTGTTTCCAAACAGCTGGCCCTGCCCTGGCTCTCTTCTCTCATCCTGTTAAAAGTGCAGCAGTTTCAATGCAGTTCTGAATGCTCTCCTGACCAAACATTTACCTCTCCTTCAGACAGCTGGGTACTGTTACGTGTGTCTGGCCTAGCTGGTGACTCTTTGGTGCTTGGATCGTCTGATGAGTGGACTTTTGTGCTGTAGCTGGAAGGCCACGTTGCTGCAGTCGCCAGGCCATGCTGGGAAACAGCAGCCTGTGACAGAGAGAAAGGGAGGGGAAAGAGTCCTGCAGCCCTAAGAGGTGTTTTATTCCTGCTTAGGGTTTTGGATGCCTGGATGTGGTGGGCTGGGCACCACGTGCCCTCCAAAGCCACTCTATCACTCTCCTCCTCAGCTGGGCAGGGGAGAGAAAATACAGTAAAAAGCTCATGAGTCTCGTGAGATAAGGGCAGGGAGAGATCACTCACCACTTACTGTCATGGGCAAAACAGACTGGACTTGAAGAAATCAGTTTTATTACCAATCAAATCAGAGTAGGACAGTAGGAAATAAAAATGAAATCTTCAAATGCCTTCCCCCCACCCCTCCCTTCTTTCTGGGCTTGACTTCACTCCCCGTTTCTCTGCCTCCCTCCCCCAGCAGCACAGGGGTATGTGAATGGGGGTTTCCAGCAGCTTCCCAGAGAAGCCACCGCTGTAGCCCCCCAATAGCAAAACCCTGGCACAGAAATGCAATCCTGCAGGTGAGCAGATGTTGTGGATCTGCTGTCGATCCTGCTTTTGGGATTGCTGTGAGAAGGCTCCTCGGACGAGCAGGGGCTTTGAAGATGAACTGCTGATAGCTGTGTTCTGAGCATGTAGTCAAAAGATATTCCCAAGAGGAAACCATGAGATGTTGGCCCTGGAGAAGCAGGAAAGGCTGTAGTAGGATAGTAGCACGAATCCAGGTACGTGGCTTTGATCTCTGAAGCTTCAAAGCCTCATTTGCATTTTGTTGATGAGTCTGAGAACTCCTGAAAGTTGAGTGCTAATAACACCGTATGGAATATGCGTACTGTAAGCAAGTGGTAACTTGGCTCTCTTGCAGCTTTGATGGTGCCTGTTTTACCCAGTGCATGGGTGGTTTGGGCTGTTTTGGGATGTAAGAAGATGGAATACAGTGCAATGGGAATGCAGCACAGTGGCATCTATTAATTCTTTTGCCCGTATCCAGTTAAAGCAAAACACTCTTTAAGGAAAAACTAAATGTTTATGTGGGTCTCATGAAAATACACACGATGGTAAACAGAAAAATACTCGTGTAGTTCTTGTGTCATGTACCTAGGTACCTACTTGCTTATTTTTTTTATTATTTTTTCTTTAGTTTTAAATAGTTGGGTTCTTTTCCTCAGGTTAGAAAACTTAAGGTGGAACAACAGAAACACAGCAAATCGTAGAACTCTGGAATATGCTTGAGTTGGAAAGGACCCACAAGGGTGCCAAAATGAGACTTGTTCAATTAAATTAAGTTTCTAGGGGAAGGTTGTTTCCAGAACTGAAGAACAGAAGTTTCTGTAATTTTGGGTCACCACCAAGGTAAATACCAGTATGTTATGAAAGTTTTCCATGCTTTATGGGTATTACTGTAGACAAAACAGTGCATTTCTTACTGTATGCACACACCACTTTTCCCCCATAGCTAATTATTTGCCAAAATTGAGCCTGTGCCTCCACATACTTGTGTATTTGCAGTTCTTCTGTTTAACAAGACCACAAGCTTATAATTAATGGCTTTAGGTGTTTCTCTTTTGTCTTCCTGGCTTAGAAATCGAAACGGAATGATTTATAAACAAATTCAGATAATTATGAAGTACTATCTGGGACTTCTTTAGCACACATTTAATTAATGTTTAAACTGGTTTCTGAATGGGGTTCAAATTTAGAAATGAAACAGGACATTGCAGGGTGAGGATGATGCTCGTTTTTAACTAGCTACTGTAGGGAGATCATGTGTTTCCTTAGATAACACTCATAAATATAGAATTACAACTCAAATAAAATGCAGCAAGCAGCTGTGAAGTGGGAATGTTATTTGACCAATATCTTGAGTATGTTGCGTTTTTTCAGGACTGCTTTATTTTAGCTAAAATTTTTGTATTCATTAGGACTGTAGGCTGTTCATGACTCTCTAAATACAAGTGAGTACAAGTACTGAAAGTAAATGTACTTGAATATACTTTTGAGTAAGTTGCACTACCTGTACAATAGCTTGTTTGTGAAGAAAGTGGGGTGGCTTTTTCCAGTTTTTTTGAAGCTCTGAAAGTGGATCTGTTCAGAACTGGTAATTGTGTAAATAAAGTCACATAAGCTGTAAAAAAAAATAATTTTAACGTCCAGTGATATGGAAGAGAAACAGATTACTATTTTCCAAAACTAATTTGGGTTTAGGTTTAACCTCTGTGCGGATCTCAGTGAAAACTGAAAACTGCATTTGATTGATGGTTACACAATCCAGCACTTTCAAGAGAAGAGAGGAAAAAGGAGGGTAAAGCTGTTCCTGGGAGCTGTGCTGTGGCTGGAAGGGAGACTGGGGGCTGCTGATTTAAGACAGTGGGGAAGTTGAGGTGCAGGTTTAGGAGCAATGGGATGGGAAGGAGATGGAAATGAGAGAGAGAAATGACTTGGGGGACACAGAGAAACTGTGGTGTGATGATGTGGATGGAGAGAACTGCAAGGTGTTTGTGGTCTGAAGGGATTTGGGATGGCGATACTTGAAACTCTGAGGATGAGTATAGAGAAATGTGGACAGCCTGGATGTACACAGGGAGTCAGAGGCACTCACTTTGCATGGTACTGCAGTTTTCTGAAGGTGTTTTTACTTCTGCATTTTTCTTTTGATCTCTTTAGGAAGCACATTTGTTCCTTAGTTGTGATTAGATTCTTTGTTTTGTTTTGCTGTTTGGATATTCTGCCGACCTTAACAGGAGGATGTGCTTGGTAAGGTAAGCACAATTTGCCTCCAGCTTTCCTTTCCTGAACTCTTTGTTTTGTAGCATCCCTGTCATGACCACTGCAGTAAACCACAGGTATGAATCTGAATTAAGTACAGAGTGCTAAAAACTGGCTTTTGGTCATCTGTACGTGACCTGATATTCTAGAGTACGTATTCACAAAAATGAATAGCACTGTGCCATTTTTAGATAATTTGGGGGTTTTCATAAATGGTGATTGTGGTGTTTATTATTTTGACTGCATGAAATAGAGATAGTAAAGGAGGAGACGTTAGTAATGTTAAACAAAGGAAAAAGATTCTCAAGTTTAACAGCTTTATTCTCCTCTTACAGAAAGGATGGGAAATTTAACAAAGCCAAGGTGTGAACAGATAAAGGAGATTTAAATAAGCCTGGCACTCTTAACTAACTAAAAGATGTCTTGATATATATCTCTCTGATCATGTTTGACATATCTAGGTCATGTTCTCTGAAGACTATTATTAGAGATTTAACCTTGGGTAATTGCAAAGTGTATTTTCTTCAGAGTAGTTTTTGATCAAGGAGGTGAGACAGTGAAAGTCTGTGTGTGTTTAACTGCTTGTAATAATTTGGGAGTCTGGTTAGAAGATGTGGTGTCAGCCACAGGTGAGCTGGAAGGTGAAAGGTGCCGTTCTGGTGGTGCCTCACAGAAGATTTGCCTGTGTCCATTTTGTCAACTGTTGTAAAATTCTTTTTTTTTTTTTTTGGAAGCTGGGGATGTGGAAGAAACGACCTGTTAAATTTCCAAATAAGATACGCTTCGGGAAGAATGGAATTAGGTTGTACACTTTACAGCCAGTAGAGCTGTTGGAGGGTCCTTGCACATTTGAACTCTCTGATGATGGGTGTTATAGAATGGAGGAAGGAAGGGGCTGGGAACATCTACAGCTTTAACTGACTGTGTTTCTTCTCCCCCCTCACCCCACCTCCTCCAGCCTGTGTAAGTTATACATGTTTAACTCACTAGGGCACCTGAGGGCTGGACATGCTTTTTGTGTGATTAGAAAAAATGAGAATTACATATCAATCAGCCGTGGTACCTGTCCACTTACAGCGGTCAGGCTCTCAGCGTGGTGCACAAATATTTGTTAAGACATAGCTGTAGGGCAGGGACTCCGTAAGCTGGATTTGCCAGTCAATAAAATATTTAACTGGTCTGTGCACAGTTCCCTGAAGGAGTGAGAAGCTCAAACACGGAGCAGAGGAGACTAGGCCAGTGACTGTATGGGTTCCTTCTGCCCTTACTTCACTGAACTGAAGGCTTAAAAACCAGACCCCTCTTCATTCTCCTTCCAAGATACTGCGTGTCTGTCCATCTCTAGTAACATTCCTGTGCAAAAGCAGTGCCCAGAGTTGTGGAGAAGACGTTTATGTTGGTTGAGGGAGTAAAAGAACATCAGGAAGTGTAGATGTGAGGTAGAAGATTGAGGTGGTTTCTCTTCTTGCAGAGTATCTGAGCTGGGGTCTGGCTGGCTGTTCATCAGTTGGTGAGTGACTGCAGAGGAGTGGAAGGGAGGTGGGGAGCTTGGAATGCCGTGGCTGGAGCTGGGACTTGTGCTGTGCTCCAGAGATGCAAAGACACCTCGAGTGACAGCTGATGTGTGTTAGTGAGGATATCTTTTAGATTAAAACATTGGATGGTAATTAATCTTCAGCAAGCTGGCCTTCATTTTGAAGAGAAGATTGCTATGTTAGAAAAGAGAATTTAACCCCTAGAGAACAGGCACCGTAGGTAAATGGTGGGGGTGCTGGCTGAGTGGTCTCTGAAAGATGGGATTCATTTTAAGTTCCTCAGAAAACTTTGTACTGTCAGAGTTACCGATTCCTCTCCTGTAATTCCTGATCACCAATTCTGAATTACTTGTTACTTCAAAATAGCAAAATACAGCATTTATGGAACAGAATGTTTCGGAATAATGAGGACATAAACTAACAAGTTGATCGCTCAGTTGAGGTTAAGACAATGTTACTGTACTTTCTTTTTTGATTTTGGAATTTATCCACAAGATTTTCCCTTCATAGTACAGTTGTATTTCACAAAAATGACCATCAGCACACACCTCAGCTGCACAGTCCCTGAGAGAGGTAGGACAGCTCAGCTTGCCAGAGGATTTGAAATGTCTTGTAGATGCAGTTAGATAGTGTGTTCCTCCTTTTGGTGGGAAGGAAGATCTGTACCATTGCTACATGAAGGGAAAAATGAACAATACTCACCTTTTGCAGTGATGGTAAATTCAAACTGAACCATTTTCACCTGGGGAAAACGAAAGTGACTAATTTAAATCCTTAGGAGGACAAAAATGTTTTTTTGGACAAGTGGGAACTACTTTGTTAAAATGGAAAAAATTGCCTTTCTTTGACCTGCTACATTTACCCTGTTTCTCTTTTTGACTTCTTTGCTTGCAAAGCACAGGCACACTGTAGCATACCCTCATGCTTTGCTGTGTTATGGTATTTTTAGCATTTGGTCCACTTCCCTGTGTTGCAGATCACAGACAACTTTTTTTTTTTTTAATATTGTCAACTAAACTGCAGAACAAAAAAACACTTGTTGCCCTTTAAAAAACAAAGGGAAGTGATGAGTACTAAAGAGTTAATTGCTTGACTGCATAGGAAAAATGGAATACAGGTAAGGAAACCTTAGCATTTAAAGTTGGGTGTACTAAAAAAACCCTTTCAGACAAAGGAAACTTTTTAATCTACTGTGTGTCAGTTCAAGAATCTCAAAAAGCAGTCTGGCTGGCATGTCTGGGGTGGAGTCCTGCAGGATTTTTGGGCAGATTTACCCTTCAAAGGATGTGTGTGGGGGTCTCACCTCTGCTGCCTTTGCTGTTTCTGTGTGCTGGATCCATCCCAGTAAATGGCAGCTGTAGTTAGGCTGATGTATTCTTTAGTAGCCATTTATATTTCCTTATTTTACACATAATGACATTCAGATTTCTGAGAAACAGCAAAATCAAATGGGTAAAGAGGAATTTAGTTTGTTTAGGAAGCTGTACGTTGAAAACTGTAAATATTTTTTCTCCTCGAAGGTTAATATTTGTTCTGATGTCGGTATTTTGGAAATAAGCTTATATTTTGTTGATTTTATCGGCATCTGGTGAACATGATGCAGAATGGTCTTGAATTCCGCCGATATCTTGATATGGGTGGATAGCCGTGTGTGATTTACATCTATCTTAGCAGTCTGAGATCAAAACACAGGCAGATGAAACTAAATAGAAGAGCAGTGATGGAAGCCAAACAGCTCCAAATCATCCCTCGTCCTTTTCCAGCTGCTGTGCACGCTCCCTCCTCCCACAGCTGCTCCTTGGTGAAGCAGTGAAAGAACTGATGCACCCTGAACGAACACTGCACTTTAAACACGTAAATGGTGATCCCTTATTCCTAAATGGATTGATGCAGCTGATGAGTTCATATGCAAGACAGCCTGGAACCCTTTAAACAACTTGGAGCGTTCTTCCAAATGAAACAAAAACTCTGAAATGCATTTACTTCTTCCCCGTGTGGAACTTCTTTCTCCAGCGAGCCGTGATAGAGAGGAAAAGCCCTCCTGAAGGTGTGCAGGCATGTAGCTAGGGCATGTTTTTTCAGGCCTTTGAACTAGGTTAGGAATGTGTCTCGAGATGGAAGAATTGAGTAGTTACTTGGTGCCTTTCGCCTCCGGGCTTGAAACTCGCGAGAGGAATGTTATTGTGTCTTCAAAGCCTGTTTCACGCAAGCCTTTGTTGAGCAGGAACTCGGGAGAGTCTTTGTATTATCATGCACACAACAAAAAAAGAGCCAGCCACCCAATTTGATCTAATTGGGAGGCAGTGGTGAGATGTTTCTTCGGGAGGGATGCTCTGGAAAACGGGGTGCTTATTTTTAATTAGGAAATACCCTTTAGAGCCAAGGGGTTGCCTACACAGACATTTACCAGCTCGCTAAAACTCTCTGATGATACCGAAGCAATTCCTCAAACATACGCCCCCTCTTTTTCCCTCCTCCCTATGTCGTGCTTTCCCAGGAAGAGAGCAAATATTTACATTTCTTTAAAATTCTGTTTTGACCCTGAAGGTGGTGGGAGCACATCCCTGGAGAAGGCAAGCTGAGGTTGAGAAAGTGGGGTGGTTCAGGTTGAAGTAATATTTCTCTTGCTTTCTCAAAAATAAACCTGCATTCAGGACTCAATACGCTGCAATAAACTAATCCTGCCTAAATCGAGAACAGACCTAGCAATCAGTGTAACTACCAAGTGTTCAGAGGAAATAAACCCATTGCTCTAGTAGTGAACATGATTGGGGTTTGAAGTGCTAAAACCTCACATTTGAGAACAGCAGCTGCTTCAGTAGATGCCCAGAGAAATTTGTTTTCATTTTAGCATATGACTTACCTAATGCTTATTCAAAGCTGAGTGAGATCAGCTGAAAAGATAGGAAAGCAGATTTCCTTTCTAAAGCTTTTGAGGTAAAAAATCCCAAGAACTTCACTGAATCTGAAATTCTGAATTCTGTAGTAGCCATGTCTACTCCATTTCACCTGCTCAATGGAAATGAGGCTTAAAAAAAATAAAAGAAAATTATCTTTAAATGCAGCATTTATCTTGTTAAGCAACTTCCTTATGTGCTCAGGGGTTTTGATAGTTTTTGTCCAGATTTTCTTTAAAACACAGCTTGAAAAGTCATAATATTTAACCAGCTACTAAATAATGACCTGTATTGGTCATCAATTTCTTATTAAGAGTCTGCATAAATATCCACCAATGGTATTGTCTAACCAGGGGCTGTACTAAATGCTGAATTAAAAGGTTATGTTGCAGATCAGCGTGGTTTAGTGGTTATTGGTGTTTGAGAATGACCACTGAGAACATTTAAAAAAAAAAAAAAAAGTTTGCTCATTTGCTAATCTAAATTTGATTATTTTAATCACTTTAATTTGAATTAATCCACCGTGAAGCCAAGTGTCAGTATGTACATGGTAATTAAATGTATCTGAACTGGTATAATCGTGCAGAGATCAAGTGTGGGCGCTGAGAAGAAACACCTGGTTACAGGACAGTGTCCTGATCCAGAGGAGCAGGAGCAGACAATCCATGGAACGATTGGTCTTTGGGAGCAGGAGAGGAGAGGGGAAAACCACAAGTACAGAACGCTGGTGGTTAAAGCTGTTGAAGGGTAAGAGTGGCAGGCTGGCTGTGTAAATTATTGGCCAGTTTGTGGGTCTTCTGTAAGAGGAGTTTCACGAGGTTAGAGAAGGGAAGGTTGTGTAGGAAGGGGTGCAGGGGCTGAGTGAGCAGAAAGAGGAATTGGAATAATGCCGGGAAGCTCAGATTTCAGTTGATGTAATTGGGCTTTAATGGCTTGAATGATTCATAATCTCTCAGCTTGATAGGCTGTTATAAAATTTTAAACATAGGTGTGAATGAAGTTAGTTGTGCTGATAACATTGTGGGATTGCAGCAGTGGAAAGCACTGATGTGCCAAGAACTGCCACAGGGGAAAAAAAGGGTGTAAGGTGTTTGTAACACCTTTTGTGTGGGCACATTTTGGAGGAAGGTTTGAATGATCCTTCTGCATGAATGTGCTATGAAGTATTTTTCACCTTGGTGGGGAAGGGGAGGAGTTTCCAATTAATGTAAATTGCTGTACCTACTTGAAGTCGGTGGGACTAGGGCAGCATACCTCAATTTAGCATGTGTCCCTTTAACTTTTTTTCTCTCTTTTTCTGTAAGCTGTTACTACGCTGTTCTTTTTGAATTAATAGCAAGTCCCCATTAATTTTAATTAGCTGTAGTAATGAGTTAGCTCTAAAGTGCTTCTAAATGATCTGTAATACAATGTCTGATTTATCTCCTACGTTGGTTATTTCATCTTTTCCAAAAATTCTTCTCCTGAAGGTTGATGAGATGTTTGATCTGTCTTGATTCAAGCTTGTTTACTTCTGCGTTCGTTAGAGTAGCTCATCAGCTTTTGTTCCTTTATCAGGTAACTCCTGTGATGTTCATCATGGATTTGGGTCACATTTCAGCATTTGCATTTGGGTTGAAGGAACAGGTAAAAGCAACAGACTGTGAGCAGGACTGCTTTGTGCTTGCAAGGGAAGGACTACAAGAAGGTGTGGTGGTAGGTCTGCATTGTAGGACCCCCTGTTGTTAATTGTAGAACTTTGCAACCTGTTTGTGTTTTTAACTGATGCACACTCTCACAGTAGATTCTTACTGTTCTTCACTGTAACTTTTTGAAGGTTTTTGTTTTGGTTTTGTGAAGTCGAGAGTGATACAAATCATTATCTGGTAGGTGTTTTCACATCTCTGGCTTTATCTGCATATCCTGTGGTTATACTTGCAGCTTTTACCATTGTTGAGATTCTCTTCTGATTCTTCAGGCTCAGTTCATTCGGGTAGGTGTGACAGGGTCAAGGCCAGGAAGGGTTGTGATAACTATGGGCAATCATTCCACTGCTGCTTCAGTACTTATACTAGTTTAGCTGTCTGTGTTAGTTATCTTCTCAAACAAACATTTTCTGTCAAAACCAAAATCCACACTGACAAATTAGCCTTTTTAATTTAGATAAGGTCATATATGTATGTGGAAAACATTTTCGTGTGAAAATGAAAAATATGTGTAATGGCTTCAGACAGCCCTCTTCAGACCTGGTATAGTTACTCCAGATGTCATATGAGAAACAGGCAGGGAAACCACCTTTCTGCCCTCAATTCTTGGTCAAATTTAGTGATTACATGGGGATTCAATGAGTAACTGACTCCAATAGAAGGGAACAATCCGTTTCCCTAAAACATTTTCTGCTGATCTCACAGTAACTCAGATGAATCCGTGGAAGAGATTTTTTTGTTCTTTTATTAAAAAATCTTTTTGCAGGTTTGTCCCCAGTGATGCATTACAAAACCGACTGTGTGCTGTCTGGCGGGTGTGTGATTGTAAAAACAAAACCTGCTTTTAACTACTTGTTGAACTCCTGGCATTCAGATCTACGTCTGGAAGTAACCTCTTAAAGATAGCTCTGCCCTTCTGCTGCTCCATGCAATGCTTCCAGATGTGCTGGAGTACAGTTGGAGGATTAAAATGCTCCAAGAGCTACTACAGTCATCTGAAGCTTGGCTCTGTTTTTTCCCTTTGCTTCAGTTTTCTGTAGCTTTCCGTTTCAAGCCTTATTTATTAAGAGGTGTTACTGCATTCTGCTTATTTTTTCAAACCACCGTGTCATTTATTTGGCGGGGGAGGAGGAAGGTTAAAGTTCCTCCTTACCTCCTCCCCCTCTCTCCAGTGAAATTTTTGATTGTTCTGTTTAATGACTCATTTTCTCTACAGCTGAAGTTAATTTAGTGGCTCATCGAAACAATGAGTTATTTTCTGAGTAAGGAAGTGAGAGAATTTTTAATTCTTTCCCCTCTTTTCTAATATAAAGGTGTGTCTTGGGTGTTTAGAAAAAAAAAACAACAAACATGAAAGAGAACACAAATACATGTTTCTTGCATCTTTTGGAAGAAGAACCTTAAATCTTGCATTGTGTGACCTTGACTTACTGTGTTGAGGTTATCTTCCTCCTCTTAGTAGATTCATGGAAATCCCCCCATCCATTTTTTTGATTTGATTTCTCTGTACCACAGTTACATTTTTAAGCCTGGCAGTCCTTTGTCCCATTCTCCTGAAGGCAGCAGGAAGAGATGACTTTGGTAATGTGTTTGCTCGCTGTTGGAGGTATTTTATCGTCGAACAACTGGTAACAAAACATCTCTTGACTTTGCTGGAGTGGAGTTTCCTCAGCAGTATAGGCAGAGCAGAGGGGAGCAGGTAGGCTTTGCAGTGCTGTAGGGCTGCTGTATGTTCAGAAATACTCTTTTCCAAGGGTTCTTTATCAGTATGTAAAAGTTGATAGTGAATGGCATTGAATCCTTACCTGCTTTAATTCTTTCTTCCCTGTGGAAGTGAACGTGTGCATTAGAATGGGTTGAGTGCTTTGTGCTGTTGAAGCCAATTTGGCCAAGAGCGTGGTTTTCCAAAGAAAAAGAGTAATCAAAAACTTGAAATGAAAATCACTTGTGAAATCTTCCTGACTTGTAATGTCGTAGATTGGTAAAATGTGGTTCATACTTCTGTTTGCTGAACGCGGGGTGTTCTGATTTGGCTGAGTAGCACCGAGTTATTGTGCGTCAGTGTCCTCACACACGAGGCTTTGATTAAGCAAGAAAAAAAAAATGCTGCTATATTAAAGGCTGGCCTACATACAGACTTCCAGAGAGAAACAAAAAGTGTGAATTGAGAAAGTTAGCATTTTCATACAAGTGTGTTTCAGTACCACACGGAGTAGTGACTGGTCTGGGCAAAAGAAAATGATGGCATAATCGTTTAGACCTTTGGGGAGGACACAGGGACGTTTCATAGCAGATCAGGGTTGTTTTGATTTTTTTTTTAACAACTGGGTATAATTTTAACCAGGGTAAGTTGAGTGATTTGTGTACTCCCGTGGATCGCAGCTATTCAGGGGTCAGGCTCAAGTGGCATTTGATTAAAGCAGATTTCCCTCCTCCCCCTGAGCCCCTTATGGTTTTGGGAGCAGTGTATGACAGGATATTCCCGTGTTCGATCAGTTTGGGAGGGGAGAAGCTGGTCTTCAGATTTAATTCTTCATATTTCTACAGTCCCTGATGCCTGGGCAAAGGAGGGGATGATGTGTATGGTGTGGCTGTGCAAAGTCGGTGGGAACTCTTAAGGCAACAGCAGGACAGGCTTGTACTGGCTTCAAGTAGACATGAAACAGTGATCATTATTTTCTTGCAACATTTTCATTCATTTTCCAGAGTGCTTATTTCGTTGGGCCAGGATTATAATGATGGTGTAAAGCAGAAGGGGCTCGTTTTTTTTT